>NW_024868600.1:0-45555 GCF_013358625.1 Macadamia integrifolia | reverse complement strand
ATGCAAGCACTATTTTATTTTTATTCAGCCCCTTTATGTTTATGATTTATGCAATTGAGTTGTAATTTTTTAAGTTATAGTTCTAGGCTTAGATCTAGGTGACAAGATCATGAGCTATAGAGCAATTTTTTTTTTCAAGATTTGTTTTCTCTAGTACTAGAAATTTCAGATTTGGTCTATTCCAGATCTGGTTTTTAGTACTGGTAGTATCTCAAATCGATTAAGTTTTCAGTTCGAGGGTTGAAGTTCAAGTAAGTAGGCTCCTTTAGTAGTCTTCTCTCCCCCTTCTCATTCTCTCTTCTGACTACCCTTTCTTTCTTAATTTAGGATTTTAATTTCAGTCGTTACATTATTGCTATCACTTTCCCCCAAGGTTCATGGCTGGTGTATGTGTTGGCTTTGCCCCTCCTTGCCATAGAACTATCATTTTATTGTTTTTATTTTAATTGCCTCCCTTTCCCTAAAGCCAAGTAGAGTAACCCTTGTAAGAGTGACTCTCTGGTCAAGTAGGGAAGCTCATATTATGATGCATCCCTTGGGCTAAGTACAGAAACCTACTTGTGAGTCTCTCTCTAGCTTTATCCCCTTTATTTTACTTTATTTTTATTTCAGCATTTTTTTCCTCCATTGTTTTTTTTTAATTGCGTGGGTTGTTTATTTTCAGTTATTTATTTATTTAATTTTAATTGCATGGCTTGCGTCTTTAAATTCTTAGATGACGAATGGTTAGGACGGTATTTTAGATACATATGTTTAGGACGGTAATTAGAATTAGATCACAACCATTAATTGGTTCACTTTCATATTATTAAAAGAAATAAAAAAATAAAGTGGCTGTTCTCCCTGTGTTTGACCCGTAGCTACACTGATCCGTACGCTTGCGGTTACATTTTAAATCTCAAACACCTGTGTCGGTCCCTCCTAATGTTCCCAACCCATACTGATGTATCATTCCCTTTGTGTCTAGGATAGTGGCGCACATGTGCCCCGAACCCAAAATTGATTTGATTGATCGGTGGCCATACTTGAACCCGAACACACCTGATCGTAAACTAGGTGAGGGATGGACTCTGTTTATTTTTTGAATGTTTATTATTATTAAATTACTCACATGCTTAGAAGTATATGTTTAATTGTAATTTCTCAAATGTGATGATGATATGTTACATTTGTCATTTTACGATTATGATATGAATTGTATGGAGATGTATGATGGGATCCAGTGTGGCCGAGGTGGTACCGATACCGTGATCGTCGTGTGTTTGGTTGTGTCTATGAGATGGAATCCGATGTGGCCGAGGTGGTACCGGTGCCATGATTACCGTATATATGTTGCATTCATGTATTGGTTATGTGCATTAGAGTTAGTTATAGTCACGGGTTATACTTTGTGGCCAAGGTCTCACTGGTATCGTGTACCTCAGGATTGCATTTGGAAATGGATGCACTTCATGGCCAATAATTGGTACCAGTGTCACATAGTCCATACTTAACTATGATATGTATGGTAGATTAGGTAAATGGTCTTGGGTTTCATAATTTGTAGCCAAGGTCTCACTGGTATCGTGTACCCGGGACTGTATTTGGAGATGGATTACACTTTGTGGCCGAGGTCTTGCCGATATCATGTAATTCATACTAACTATATCACTATGAAGGCATGTAGCATTTATGTGGTTAGGTATCACTCCTTATGCTACAAATCCTTGCCAACAGGGGTTGAGGTGTTGGATAACCCATTATGGTATGTTTGATGTGCCTTTCCGGAATGCCACACCTGTGGTACAATGCGATTGTTGTCAGAGGTGGGAACCTGTCTGGCATGGCCGATGATGTACCGATGTCGTGACTGCCAGGAGGGGGTTATCAGGGGTTTACTGGGTGACCCATGGACGCATACAAGGACCGATAAGCTTTTTATCACAGCAAGGTTTGTATCCTTACATAGTCGATGGTGGTTCCGAGACAAAGAATACAGCCTAATGCGTTGTAGTAGCATTTACCAAGCTTAGTTTGTATTGTTAGGTAGATAATAAATAAATGAACTGCATCACGAGCATCATGGACTATGTGTTTAATTTCTACAATCATGCATTATAAATTATTACTGCTACTTTCTCGCTTAGATGTGCTTGACCCCACCCCTCACTGAGCGAGTTGGAAAGCTCACCCCACGTATACATCCTTTTTAAATGATGATGCAGGTACCGTGGTGCCAATGGTGGGTGACCCAGTATCTTTTGGGTCAGAGTATGGTGTGAGCGATTGATGGATGCCAAAAGCAGAGGAGCATGATCTGGATTGTGCTTGCGACCACTATGTTTACGCCGCACCATGACATTTTGTATATCATACTTTGATACTTTGGGGTATAACTGGGGATTGTATATTTTTTTGAGATTATATTATATGTCATGGATGAATATAACAGAATAAATCGGTTATTGCAATTATATTATCATTAGACAATTCCCCATTTTATTTATAATTCCGCTACTATACTCTGATTCCACTATTTATGTTGGTTTGTCATGTGAGATTGTGAAATGTTAAGGTGCTGCTATCAGAGATCCTGGTAGGTTTGTAAGACAGGTACGTGTCTTACTCACACCGTCGATATTCCTAATGGTAAGTTGGGTCTATTGGAAATGGGGTGTGATAGCTATGGTATCAGAGCGTGATGCTCTGCCTTAATCACAATCTCAGCCAAACCATGACTTGGGAAAGTTAGGTTTAAAATAAAAATCTCAAGACAACAATAATAGAAAGTGCACAATTAGGAGACAAGTATAGGTGTTAAAGTCATTTCATTATAATACAGAACTTGAATACACAACTTACACTTTTTATAAGAAAATAAAGTATTAAAAGCAGGAAATCCTAACTAGCTTAAGTCTAAGAAATTAAACAACTGAAGCGAATGACAGAATGTAAAAAATTTAACTAAACCTGAAACATCAAACTCAAATAAAACATGGAAAGGGAAATCCTAAAAACTACAGTGGCAAACATGCCACTACTCTTGCTGCTATTGGTTCTGTCCTTGGCCCTGAGCTTGATTTGGACCATGCGTTCCTAGAGGAGGCACCGGAATACTAAGATGGAAGACCATCACCTACATCTGTGTCTCTAGGGAGGCCACTTTATTGTCCATAAGACAATAGGTCATGTCTATGCTATTGAGGCGGCCATCTATACTCCTCATCAGAGATGTGGTGGTGTCTAGGAGGGCCATAACATCATTGAGACCGTAAGGCCTCGCACCCTTAGTGCCCCAAAAAGTAGAAGTAGCCATAGAACCCATAGTCTGGGGATCAGGTGGTGGAGCCCCACCAACCCCAGTAGCTTCTCCTCCTGCACCACCAACACCTCCACCAACATCACCGACACTGCCACCCTCTACCTCCATAGGCTGCTAACCGTCTCCTGGAATAGGTGTCACCTCCCTTAGATCTATGATCATCTTCCTCAGAGAATCTTGGTTGAAGTCTATGACCTCTTCACCCAAGCGTGCCTCTCCCTCGAAGTCCACCCCAAAGCAACAGAAGATGTCAGTAAGTATTCTTCCATATCACAGGCTTCCCACTCGGTGATCTACTCCTTCGAATCGAAGTACCATGGTCCACATAAGGAGGTAAGGAAGACGTATCTGCACCCCCATGTACACACAGTAGGTCACATAGGCTTGTAGTGTGGATACCTCATCATAGTGTCCACAAGTGGGAAGGACATTCAACTGAATCATATGGCAGACGACCTTTGGAGTAGCAAAGTAATTGACTGAGCAGTTCCACCCCTTGGCCTCCTTAGTCAACATGTCTTTTATCTTCTGAAAAGTATCAGGACTCTGGAGGTCATAAGCTAGAGTCCGAGGTGGGCAGTACACCAAGTTACCGACATTACTGACCATCAGAATATTATCCAACTGCCTCATATCAAAGGAGATCTCCACCCCCTTCACATAGAGGTGATCTGCATCTCTTCAGTACCCCGATTCATGCATTGTAGGTTGGAGTAGAATAACCTGACTGATGTAGTGTAGTAGTACTTGTTGGGTTTTAAGATGCGGTACCACCCAACATCGTTAAACCGTTGATGGAGACGGAAGGCACGGAAGTCATTGGTCCTCACATAGACTCCTAGGTCCACATTGCTGCACTTGAAGAGTTTCCAATGGTCTTGCTCAGCCACATAGCGGAACAAGATTGGGTTGAACTGAGCGACGGTGTCTTCTCCTCTTGTTCAATGGCAATTCAGGTACGTAGGCATCCAAACATCGTTGCAATATGATTCCTAAGGATTTAGGATGAAAAACCAGATTCAATGGCTGAATGTAAAGCTCACAGAGAAGAAAATCACAAAGCTAGGTTACATAGAGGAGGAACATACCTTTGATGCGAATGCAATGCCGATTGATCACAAAATACCGAGAGGAAGGTAGGGAATGGGTTGCAAAGTCCTCCTTGGCCATTTCCACACCTTTTTCACACGTTAAAATAGAGTTTTGTACAATCAAACCCAAACCCGAGCCTATTTATAGCCGTTTTGGAGCCACCAAAATGGTGTGCCCCTTTAGGATACGTGCACGATCGGATCCTAATATGGGTGGACCCCACTTATGCATGCCCTAACCCTAATTTTTCCTATCGAATACATGTGGGACTCTCTATGTATGCATGTGTTCCAATTACATGCAACCTTGTATATGCATGTGCATTAATCGAATTCCTCCATAGGAGTCATGTCATGTCAAAACACCCGATCCCGATCCCGATCCCAATCACTCCCATCACCTCCCGCTTCCCCTACAAGGAATCGGGGTAGACCCTGCAATGCACCCCAGACTGCATCGGTACTTACAGCCCAGGATGTGGCATCCATCATGAATAACATGATGCGGGGAGTTGAAAAAAGGCAAAACTAGTTTATGGCCGAGATCGATAATAGGAACCAAGCGGAAATGGAAGCCAATAACGCACCACCCGTAACTCTTACTCCACCGGCACCCTTTCTAATACCCGCTAGATTGGCTACACTTCAAACATCTGGTAGGGCACAAGTGCATGGGCAGGTGCAAGACCCGATGCCGGATCAAGCCCAGGCCCATGTAGAGGCCTGGACAGACTTGACGAAATGATGGAGAAGTTTCAACGGCTTAGGCCCCCATGCTTCTCGATGGTGGGTCAAGACCCATTGTATCCATCAAGATGGATTGGTGGAATGGAGAAGGTTATTAGACTGATGGGCTGCACTGATGAGCAGAAAATTTTTTGTTCAGCCTATCAGTTACAGAATGAAGCGGATGATTGGTGGAGTGCCACCGAGCCTATTCTAAGGGCTAGTAACCTGAACCCACTTGGGAAGACTTCAAAGGGGCCTTCTTTAAGAACTATTTTTTAGAAAGCTTTCAGGATAGGAGAGAGAGTGAGTTTTCTCAGTTGGTTCAAGGTTCCCAGTCTATGCTCGAGTATCAGCAACACTTCGAGGAGATATTCCATTTTTCTCTTGAGCATCTCAAAGGTGATAGAGCTAAAGCGAAGAAGTTTAGGAAAGGGTTGAGGCCAAGTATTGGGTCAACTATTGTGGGGTTGAAACTGCAGACCTATGCTGAGGTGGTCCAAGTGGCTTGATCGACTTTGATGTGATTTTAGGAATGAACTGGTTGTCCGCATACAAAGCCAGTGTGCTATGTCCAGAGAAAACTATCATTTTCAGAGCTTGTGATGATGATGAGTTTGTGTTCCAAGGGGATAAGCCCAAGAAACCCAAGAAGGTTATCATATCCGCACTCCAGATGAAGAAGCTACTGAATAAGGGATGTCAAGGCTACTTAGCATCTGTGATGAATACTGAGATAGAGATTAGGCCATTGACCATGCTTGATGTGGTGAAAGAATTTTTTGATGTATTCCCAGATGACTTGACAGGTTTGCCCCCAGACTGAGAGACAGAGTTTACTATAGACCCACTCCCCGGCTCGGCACCAGTGTCAAAGGCCCCTTACCGCATGGAAGGAATTGCAGGTGTAACTTTAAGACCTTCTAAAGAAGGGATTCATAGACCTAGTGTGTCTCTATGGGGAGCATCAGTGTTATTCATCAAGAAGAAAGACGGAAGTATGAGATTGTGCATTGATTATCGGGCATCAAGAACTAATATCCTTTGCCAAGAATAAATGATTTATTTGATCAGTTGTAGGGTGCTGAGGTATTCTCCAAGATCGACCTTAGGTCGGGCTACCACCAGCTCAGGATCAAGGATAGTGATGTTAGTAAGACAGCCTTCAAATCAAAGGTATGGACATTATGAATTCTTGGTAATGTCATTTGGGTTGACCAATGCACCGGTTGCATTTATGGATTTGATGAACCGAGTATTCCAGGATGTCCTAGAAAATTTTGTGATAGTATTTATTGATGACATTTTGGTCTAATCCAAAAGTGCAGAGGAACATGCTTTTCACCTGAGGTTAGTACTGCAATGGCTGAGGGAGAAGCAACTCTATGCTAAATTCAGCAAGTGCAAGTTTTGGCTGTCACAGGTGGCATTCCTAGGCCACATTGTTTTAGACAAGGGTATAGAGGTTGACCCAGGCAAGGTGAGGACAGTTCTAAAATGGGAGACTCCCAAGAGTGTAGTAGACATACGTAGTTTTCTGGGATTGGCCGGATACTACAAAAGGTTTATCAAAAACTTCTCTCGTATTGCTACTCCGATGACCCGACTCACACGAAATGGTGTAAAATTTGAGTGGTCTGATGCTTGTGAGAAGAGCTTCAAGGAGCTAAGGCAAAGGTTGGTATCAGCTCTAGTTTTGACTATTCTGATCGGTACAGGTGGTATGGTTACGTATAGTGATGCCTCCAAGCTGGGATTGGGTTGTGTATTAATGTAGCACGGGATAGTCATTGCCTATACATCCTATCAGTTGAAGGATTATGAGAGGAACTACCCCACCCATGATTTGGACTTGGCAGCTATGATTTTTACACTAAAAATCTGGAGACACTACCTGTATGGTGAGAAGACTGAGATCTTCAATGACCATAAGAGCCTTAAGTACTTCTTATCCCAAAAAGAGCTCAATATGAGACAGAGGCGTTGGTTAGAGCTAGTGAAGGATTATGATTGTACTATCCACTATCACCTAGGAAAGGCCAATGTGGTAGCTGATGCACTTAGTCAGAAATCCCAGTCATTGACTCTTGCATCACTGACCACCAATGAGTATCTCCTAGAGGAGGCCAAGAAACTAGACTTGGAACTATTAGTAGAGGGAATCACTTTGTCACTATCTACATTAGTGGTACAACCTAGTCTGGTGGATGGGATCACTGCAGCTTAGGTTACTGATGTAGAGTTGCAGAAGCTGATAGTAGAATGCCAAGAGGGAACCCAAAAGGACCCGGATTTCTTTGTAACTGAAAGAGGAATTCTCAAGTTCAAAGGGAGGTTGTGTGTGCCAAGTGATGGTGATTTGAGAGACACAGTTTTAAGAGAGGCACATAGCTCTCCATATTCCATTCACCTCGGTAGCACTAAAAGGTACAAGGACCTCAAAAGATCCTACTGGTGGAAAGGAATGAAGAATGATGTGGCCACGCATGTGTCTAGATGCCTCACATGCCAGAAAGTCAAGGCTGAGAGAGAGAGGCCATGGGTTATTATAGTCCTTACCTATTCTGGAGTGGAAATGGGAGAATATTACAATGGATTCATTATAGGCCTACCCTGTACACAGAAGGGTATGGATGCCATTTGGGTAGTTGTGGACCACTTCACCAAGGCATCTCACTTTATCCCAATTAAGATCACATTTTCTATGGACAAGTTGGCCAACTTGTAGGTCGATAACATCATCAGATTGCATGGTGTGCCAGTTAGTATCATCTCTGATCGGGATCCCAGGTTCACTTCCAAGTTTTGGACATGTGTGCAAAAGGCTATGGGCACATGGTTGGATTTCAGCACTACCTTTCACCCTCAGACCGATGGTCAATCAGAGAGGACTATTCAGACATTGGAGGACCTACTCTGAGCATGTGCCTTGGATATGAGTTATAGTTGGGATGAGCACATTTTCCTTATTGAGTTCTCCTACAACAATAGCTATTAGGTCACCATCGGAATGTCCCCATTCGAGGCACAGTATGACAGAAGTGTCGAACTCCACTCTATTGGGATGAGGTTGGTGAGCGGCATATTTTGGGTCCAGACTTGATACAGGCTACTAGTGAGAAGGTGAATGTGATTAGAGAAAGGATCATGGCGGCTCAGTCCAGGCAGAAAAGCTACGTGGATGTTAGAAGGAAACATCTGGACTTTGGTATTGGAGATAAGGTGTTCTTACTGATCACCCTAGTTAAAGGGGTGATGCAGTTCGGAAAGAAGGGAAAGTTTAGTCCAAGATTTATGGGATAGTATGATGTGGTAGAGAGGATCAGACAGGTAGCTGTAGGTACCACGGACCTCCGCCCATGCGGGATCATCGTCGATACGACGCGTAGCGTGTGTGAACACGCTAGGGTTCGACTTTGATGAGATGAGATAGTATCCCCTGGTCATCAAATGCCAAGGGGGGGATACACGTTATGGGTAAAAGGAGTCACCACCTAGAAAGGGTCTAGGACCATAAATGTCTCCCCAAATCAAGGGAGAGAGACTAATGACTCTGATGGATAAGGTTGGTTTGCACTAAGATTCTAGACAAGTGTCAAGTGACAGACTGGGAAGGTGTTAGGCACCCAGTCTACCTGACCTTAAGGCCAGTCTCTTTTTGTTTGACCAAAGTTTGTTTGTACTCTACTAACTAGTCCTAAATCTAGGTCACTGAAAACCCTAAACTAGGTATTTAAGCATGACATGTGAAAACCCTAAACCAAGTGTCTAAATTATGCTAGCTAGGTTATAATGCAAATAATGAAATGATTAAGCGGATTAAAATTAAAAACCCTAAATGATTTAATTGATGTATTATGAGTCTTAGATTAAACTAATTAAATAAGCCTAAACCTAGGATTAGTTTAGCAGTTTATGAAACCCTAAATTAAACTAATTCAATTAATTGAGCCTGACCTAGATGGATGATTAATGAATTTATGAAATCCAAAATTGAATTAATTAAAATGATTAATCCTAATCCCTAGTAATCTGTGAAATAAATTATTGCAATCCTACTTAATCTAATTGGTAAAGAGATTTTTAAATTAAGTGGGCCCTAATAAAATTAGAAAAGTTAAATGGGCTAATTACATTAAATGAATGCATTTTTACTAATCTACCTAATCCAGTATAGGAGGATTAAACTAAACCTAAGGTTTAATTAAATTAATTATGAAACCTAATTGGACTAATTATGTTATGAAACCCTAAATTAAACTAATTCAATTAATTGAGCCTGACCTAGATGGATGATTAATGAATTTATGAAATCCTAAATTGAATTAATTAAAATGATTAATCCTAATCCCTAGTAATTTGTGAAATAAATTATTGCAATCCTACTTAATCTAATTGGTAAAGAGATTTTTAAATTAAGTGGGGCCTAATAATATTAGAAAAGTTAAATGGGCTAATTACATTAAATGAATGCATTTTTACTAATCTACATAATCCAGTATAGGAGGATTAAACTAAACCTAAGGTTTAATTAAATTAATTATGAAACCTAATTGGACTAATTATGTCTACTTTAAGCTAATCCTAAGATGAGTTAAACATTTTTCAAAACCCAAGTTAATCTAATGAGAAGAGAATCTTTTAACTAATTAATCTAGTTAATTATCCTACATTAAATAACTAATTAGTTGATTGATTAAAATAAACAAACCACTAGAGGGAAAAAGGTTGGTAATTACACAAGTTTAATAACTTGAATTGAATGAAGAAATCAAATGCAATGAATTAAAAAGCTAAATTAACAAACCACAATTAAATAAACAACAGTTGAAATGACTAATTACATTAACTAAGTTACTTTAATTAATCTAAATTAGTACTACACTAATGCAAGTGAATGTTGGAGTACAAAAGATAGATAGTAGGAAAACCCAAATCCCCAACACGCACCTAGTGCTACGAGCCGGTTTGAGGGGCCAGCCGTGCCCGTCCTAAACTAAACACGCCCTAAACTACGTCCATACATTATTTGGAGGGAAATAAAATGAAATCATTTGATTTGAAATTTTAAAATTAGGGGAATCCCAAACCTAAGTTCTAGGACTAGATACATTACAGACCTGAAATCAAACCAAAAATGGATAAAGAAAAATAAAATATAAAAAAAGGAGGGAAAGATTCCACATAGAAATGAAATAATAGGTTGGGGGCATTACAAATATGGACTATCTAATAGCAAATTAAAGAAATAACAAAAAAAACAAGAAAATAAAATAAGAAGGAGAAGAAGAAAAAGTGAGTTGCAGGTTCGGTTACGGCAGACTTTGGAGGAAGGAAGATGAGAAGAGAAGAAGAAGAAGAAAAGAAGATAGAGGGGGGTTCGGTTGCTGCTATAGGAGAAAAAGAAGAGAAGAGAAGAAGAAGAAGAAAAGAAGAAAGACGGGGGTTCGGCTGCTGCCAGTTACAGCAGTAGGGAAGGAAAAGAGAAAGAAAAAGAAGAAGAAGAAGGTTCGGTTGCTGCCAGTTACAGTAGCAGGGAAGGAAAAGAGAAAGAAAAGGAAGAAGAAGAAGAAGAAGAAGAAGAAGAAGATGAAGAAGAGAGGAGGATTAGGAGTTAGTGCGGCTCGGTTGCTGCTGGTTAGGGGTCGCAGCAGCAGGGAAGGAAAAGAGAAGAAGAGAAGAAGAAGAAGAAGAAGGAGGAGGAGGAGTTAGTGCGGCTCGGTTGCTACTGGTTAGGGGTCGCAGCAGCAGGGAAGGAAAAGAGAAGAAGAGAAGAAGAAGAAGAAGAAGAAGAAGGAGGAGGAGTTAGTACGGCTCGATTGTTGCTGGTCAGGGGTTGCAACAGCAGGGAAGGAAAAGAGAAGAAGAGAAAGAAAAAGAAGAAGAAGAAGAGAAAGGTGCGGCTGTAGTTCGGTTGCAGCAGCAGGGAAGAAGAAGAGAGGTGCGGCTACAGTTCGGTTGCAGCGGCAGGGAAGAAGAAGAGAAAGGTGCGGCTGCGGTTCGGTTGCAGCAGCAGGGAAGAAGAAGAGAAGGGTGATGCTGCGGTTCAATTGCAGCAGCAGGGAAGAAGAAGAGAAAGGTGAGGCTACAGTTCGGTTGCAGCAGTAGGGAAGAAGAAGAGAAAAAGAGGAAGGAAGGAGGAGGAAGGTGTGGCTGCAGGTCCGGTTGCAGCAAGGAAGAAGAAGAGAAAAAGAAGAAGAAGAAGAAGAAAGGAGGAGGAAGGTTCGGCTGCAAGTCCGGTTGCAGCAGCAGGGAAGAAGAAGAAGAATTAGGTTACATATAAGATTCTGATCTAAGGTTCCAGATTAAAAGAACAAAAAGTAATTTAAAAACTAAACCAAATCAAAGGTAAACATGCTTAAAAAATAATTAAACCTAAATACCCTTAATTGGACCGGAATAAATCAATTTACATCTAATAAACCGTATTGAACCAAATTGATACTAATTAAGCATGATTAATCTAAATAAATCAATTAGGAATTAATTTATTACATTAGATAAGCTAGTTCTAAACTGCAATTAGAAGAAGAAAAATACCTTAAGCCGGCTTTAATCAAGGAACAAGGGGAGATAACCCTTGTGCTTTGAGCCCCCAAATCGAACCGAACCGGATAAGATCTCCCGGCTCAATGAAGGATTAATGTATTAAACTTTTAAACTTGGAGAATGTTTGATTTTAAAGGGAAGAAGTTAGCCAAAAACCTTAATGGGGCCATCCTCTCTCCCAAATTCTCAATTTTTCTCCTCCCCTTTTGGAAGAGGGGAAGGGCCATTTTTATAGCCATGGGACTCGGGGAAATTTTCTCAAATTTCCGATGTGAGACTAAAACTAGAGAGGATTGTCCAAAAGGCCTTGCTTTTGGACAAAGTGGAGCACGGCCTGGTGTAGGCCGAGGTGGAGCACGGCCTGATGTAGGCCAAGGTGGAGCACGGCCTGATGTAGGCCGAGGTGGAGCACGCCCTGATGGAGGCCAAGGTGGAGCATGGCCTGATGGAGGCCGAGGTGGAGCACGGCCTATTGGAGGCCGAGGTGCAGCACAGCCTGTTGGAGGCCGAGGTGCAGCACGGCCTGATGGAGGCCGAGGTGGAGCACCACATCAAATTCTAATTTTTTGAAAAATTTTTCTCTTGAAAGTTTATAGGAAAATATGGTCATTTTCTACTCAAAGTTTGAAAATTCTCCAAGTCTAAAATATCCGACATGTAATCCTTCATATTGTCATCATTGCCGGGGGGTGACAAAATTCGGTATCTACAGATTGCCCCTCTTTGACCGAGACCTGTGTAACGGTCGAAAGGTAAAGAAAAGAACACACCATTTTGTCACCAAGAGCAATGTACTGCCGACATCCAGCTCAAGGATGGCGGAGGTGCAAATGCAAATGCAAAACGAGCGATAAGACCAAAGGTAGGAAATGTCGATCGGTAACATATGCGAAATCAGGTAGCATATGGATGTTACTATGATTGAAAACCTGCCGCGGTTGGTCAATATAGAGGTAATGCCCACACTGCGTGACGTCAAAAGTTTGAGTTTCCAGCCGCGTGGCTGTCAACTTTGGGATTCTCCGCAGGGGTGATTGTCCTTGCACAACGGTGCTCAGCTGGGATTAACAACGATGCTCAGTTGTGATCCTAAGGATTCTCAAAAGTTGGCGCGGATAGTCCGTATTGGCAGTCGTTCGAGACAATCAACCTTGGGATTCTCTGCAGGGGATGATCATCCTCGCACAGCGGTGCTCAGCTGGGATCAACAACGGTGCTTTGTTGTGATCCTAAGGATTCTCAAAAAGTTGGTGCGGATAGTCCGTATTGGCAGTCGTGCAAGACTATGAACCTTGGGATTCTCTGCAGGGGATGATCGTCCATGCACAGCGGTGCTCAACTGGGATCAACAACGGTGCTCGGTTGTGATCCTAAGGATTCTCAAAAAGTTGGTGCGGATAGTCCGTATTGGCAGTCGTGCAAGACTATGAACCTTGGGATTCTCTGCAGGGGATGATCGTCCTCGCAAAGCAGTGCTCAGCTGGGATCAACAACGGTGCTCGGTTGTGATCCTAAGGATTCTCAAAAAGTTGGTGCGGATAGTCCGTATTGGCAGTCGTGCAAGACTATGAACCTTGGGATTCTCTGTAGGGGATGATCATCCTCGCACAGCGGTGCTCAGCTGGGATCAACAACGGTGCTCGGTTATGATCCTAAGGATTCTCAAAAAGTTGGTGCGGATAGTCTGTATTGGCAGTCACGCAAGACTATGAACCGTGGGATTCTCTGCAGGGGATGATCATCCTCGCACAGCGGTGCTCAGGGGGGATCAACAACGGTGCTCAGTTGTGATCCTAAGGATTCTCAAAAAGTTGGTGCGGATAGTCCGTATTGGCAGTCGTGCAAGACTATGAACCTTGGGATTCTCTGCAGGGGATGATCATCCTCGCACAACGGTGCTCAGCTGGGATCAAAAACGGTGCTCGGTTGTGATCCTAAGGATTCTCACGAAATTGGCGCCAACGATGTGTTCGGTTGTGCACCTATATTGGAATTAGCAAAGGAAAACTTGGGAGATTCTGGATCTCAAATACCTGAATAAGGACATGAAGCTTAGAAAAGTTAGCAACAAACATTTGCATTGAAATTAAGAGATCGCAATGGTGTTCAAGATGCCATCACATGCCGAATCCACGAGAGGTCTAGATCCGAAAGCCAAGGGGCTTGGAAAGAGCACCATCATACGAAGGTTAGTGGTTACTAAAAACACACAAAGCCCTTATGTTTATGAAGGAGAATGTTGCTAGTAGATTGATCATCATAATTGACAAAGTCTTTTCATTGAAAGGAAAAAAAATGGCGCCACGGCTACTACAAGTTTTGAAAAGCAGAAAGGTGGGGAAATACTCCTCAGTAAACCCTACCCAGACCAAAAGATCTTCAATTTAAAAACCTTAACCTAGGCAAGCCAAATGGTTCCACAAGGCTGCAATGGAATTCACCAAACCTCCTGTTAAAGCCTCTGTGATAGGCGTGGTACCCACATCCCCTAGAGCACCCTGAGGTAAACTGAATTGACTCATGAAGCGAGCAGGTATGTAGAAGGAGGTATGGGATATGCCTAACAACCTAACA
The DNA here is from genome assembly GCF_013358625.1 of Macadamia integrifolia. Lineage (NCBI taxonomy): Eukaryota > Viridiplantae > Streptophyta > Magnoliopsida > Proteales > Proteaceae > Macadamia > Macadamia integrifolia. The sequence continues at coordinate 31,314 of NW_024868600.1, read as the reverse complement.
TAGTCACATCCAGAAGTGTGTAAAACAGGGTTCCGAACTGACCACCAATGGACTTCCCACCTGATGCTTCGCTCCATGAGGGCTCCCAGTCGCTCAAGCCAATTCGTTGCATCGTGGTAGTTAAAGGTCTGAATTCGCTTGAAATATTGGAACGGTTCCAAATGAGCTGTAACCAAGGGTTGGACCCATTGAAGGCGCTCGACTAACCATACCTGGAGGAGGGCGAAACACCCATTAAAGTCACTGGTGCGGAAATTTCGCCGACCTGTCATAATATCAAGTCCTCTCAAAGTCTCCGCCAAAACAGTGGGGGTATTGTCGCAACCTTGTCTCACCTGCCGGATGACGTTGATGATAACGGGTAAGCCTCCACACTTGGGGGAATGCAACAGATAACGAGCGATCATGCAGAAAAGGAAAGCATTCCTTCTATGCACCCTAAAGCTTTCAGTATTTGATCGAAGTGGGGCAAACTCCTGGATAACAGCATACAGGTTGATTCGATCACTTGCCATGAATTGCCTTGCCTCTTTAGCACTCCAACCGAAAAATTATCGAATTTCAATTGAGCTAACGGGTTGCAGTGTTGGGCAAAAAACATCTCCCCGATGATTGTAACAAGACAAGCTCGGAATTCTTCCAGAGTAGGGCAAATTTCCACAGTTCCGAATCGGAAAACATGAAGTTCTCGGATCCAGAAACGAGATGCCTCATGTATCAAAGCACGACATGGACTGATGCGTTGGAGCTGAAAGAGTGCCTGAAGGTGCACTTCTTCAAGGACTTCAGGGTCGTCGTCCCTCATTGCTACCATCCATCGGCGAAAAGCAACATCCATGATAATAATGGGAGCAACAAAACACAACTCGGATTTCCTGGGTACATCATAAAATGTCAGTTCAAGGAAAGGAGCAATTTACAGGAAAATATCATATGACACATCCACCAAAGTAAATTGATTTTTTTTTTTCAAAAGCTGAGAACCCTTTGAGCCAATTTAGAAAATGTAAGATTGGTCTCTCAGATGACCGCGATCATGTCTGGGCCCAAACCCTAAGCTAAAACAAATGTTAAGACACACATACCGAAGGAAACTAACCTGATGGTTCTGCCATGTGTAGAGTATGGATACTACTTTGGATAGCGACCTCACGAGAGGATCACACTGACTAAAAAAGAGAGTTAAGCTAAAAGAGGGGCTATTGAAAACTCTTGGGAACCGTCGAATAGGAGAACGGTAGATGGAGTCTTCGATCCAGATCAAGACAATTATTTGCAAGGATGACGAGTTCACGAAAGAAATCCCGTCAATCAAAAATAGTCATTTTGAAAAAAGGACTAAAGATGAAAACTCTTTGGAATCCGTAGAATTTGAGAGACGGTGGGAAGAGTTCTTAGTCGGACTCGATCACCTCCTGATAATAAGGGTAGTGAGAACCCCTTTGTCTGAAAGGGGAAAGGGATAGCTAAAAATGGAAAATTAGGTCCAACCCGCTATGAGGTGTGGCGAAAATATGACCGAGCTCGATTTTGACTTTCAAGCTGCCTACGTATCCTAAAAATTTAGGAATCAGGTCGAGCGTAGTTCATGCCTCAAAGGCAGTTTTCCTTCATTGCATTTTTTTTTTTTTTGAATGAGGAGGCTAAACATAATACTTTTTCAGCTGATCTAAGTTGGTCAGGTATTGCAGTTCTTGACCATCAAGATCTACAAGGCGTATTGCCTTCCCCGGGAGGATTTCCTTCACTGCAAAAGGGCCACTCCAGTTTGGCCTAAACTTTCCCCTTGGATCATGAATGGGTGCTCTCTGCTCCCTTAAAACCAAATCTCCAACTTCCAGGGAACGTGGGTGGACTTTTTTATTGAAAGCCCTTGCAACTCGCAGTTGATACTTCTTCATGTTGTTCATCGCCTTCATCCTTTTTTCATCAATGAGGTTCAACTCCTCGTACCTTGACTTGAGCCAATCCGCTTCTGGAATTTGACTCTCCATGAGAATTCTAAGAGAGGGGACCTCTAGCTCAACCGGGAGGACTGCTTCCATCCCGTATACTAAAGAGTACGGAGTTGCCCAGTTGGAGTTCTAATAGAAGTCCGATAAGCCCATAAGGCATAAGGTAATTTGTCAGCCCAATCATTGTTCCTATCAGCCATCATCTGGAGTATGACCTTCATGTTTTTGTTTGCCGTTCAACAACTCCATTGGTTTAAGGGCGATAAGGAGAAGACCTGCGCCTTGCAATCCTGAATTGGTCACACAACTCCTGTGCCTTGCCCCTAAAATGTTGACCTTGGTCAGAAATCACCTCATGGGGCATCCCATGTCGGCAAATGATATGTTCTTGCAAACATTTGGCTACCTTTGTCGCTGTGAGTTTTGCGTATGACTGAGCCTCCACCCATTTTGTGAAGTAATCAATAGCTACCAACACAAACTCATGCCCGTTCGAAGCTTTGGGGTTAATTTTTCCGATCACATCGATACCCCAAGTGGAAAAAGGCCACGGAGAACTCATCATGTGCAATTCTGTTAGGGGCACATGGATGAGTTTGGCAAAAATCTGACATTTATGGCACTTCTTCACAAATTCTATGCAATCGGCTTCTAGTGTATTCCAAAAATACCCTAAGCGGAGAATTTTCTTAGCCAGCATATGAGCATTCATGTGAGGGCCACAAATTCCCTGATGTACTTCCTCCAAGATTGTCTGTGCTTGATCTTCATCCACGCACACCAGTTGTACACCATCAAAAGATCGCTTGTATAAAATATCTTCGTGTAATATGAATTGGGTGGCATAACGCCTCAGGAACCTTTTATCTCCTTGGGTAGCATCTGTAGGGTACTTCCCCTCTCTGATAAAATCCATAATATGGGCAAACCAAGGCCTACCATCTACCGCCAGGGCATTGACGAAGCCTTGATGTGAAGGATGATCTCTCCGATCTATAATGAATGGTTGTATTTGCTCACCCGGACCGAAATCAACCATCGATGCGAGAGTAGCCAAAGCATCGGCAAACCTATTATTGTCCCTCTGGAAATAGTCAAAACTAATTTCTATGAACTGCTTCATTAGAGACTCTACACACCCTTGGTATGGTTTTAACTTTTCCTCCTTTGTTTTCCACTTACCTTGGACTTGGCATATGACAATCGACGAATCTCCGTATACTTCCAATCTTTTGACCCCAATAGAGATGGCTGCTTTCAATCCCATGAGGCAAGCTTAATACTCGGCCATGTTGTTGGTGTACTCGAAGTCCAACCTATATGCCATGGGCATGTTCAACCCTTCAGGAGTTATAAGTAGAACTCCGGCTCCGCAACCTTTGTGAATGGCGGCTCCATCAAAGGACATTTGCCAACTGCCAACCTCATTTTCAACCTCAACAGAAACTATATCTTCATCTGGAAATATGTCATTCAAAGGCCTTGTATCAACAACTGGATGTGCGGATAGATGTTCAACAATGACACTACCCTTGATGGACTTCTGTGTGACATACACAATGTCAAACTCCGCTAAGAGCAATAACCAACGTGCTAATCTGCCCGTCAACGCGGGTTTCTCAAAAAGATACTTGATGGGATCCATTCTGGATACCGAAAAGACTGAATAGGTCAACATGTAATATCTCAACCTCCTTGTTGCCCAAACCAAAGCTGCACAAGTCTTCTCTAGGGTTGTGTACCTTGTCTCACAGTCTATGAACTTCTTACTAAGGTAATAAATTGTTTGCTCTGTATGCCCATCTGGACCATGCTAAGCCACCATCGATCCCATGGAGGTTTCTAATACAGAGAGATACAACAACAATGGCCTTCCGGGAGTAGGGGGAATGAGGATTTGTGGGTTTACCAGGTAGCTCTTGATGCGATCAAAAGCCAATTGGCATTGAGGATTCCACCCCTTAGGTTGATCCTTTTTCAGTAATTTGAAGATCGGTTCACATATGGCTGTTAGTTGAGAAATGAACCGACTAATGTATTGGATCCTTCCTAAAAACCCTCGAATTTCCTTCTCCGTTTGAGGAGGTGACATTTCTGTTATTGCTTTGATTTTGGATGGGTCAATCTCAATTCCTCTCTCACTTACCATGAACCCCAAAAGCATACCACCTGTCACCCCAAATACACATTTTTGTGGGTTCGGTCTCAGTTTGAATTCCTTGATCCTCTCAAAGAAAACCCTCAAAGCCTTAAAGTGCCCTTCTCGATTAATTGACTTGACAATCATGTTGTCTACGTACACCTCCACCTCTTTGTGTATCAAATCATGCAAGATAGTGGTGGCGGCCCTTTGGTAGGTAGCACCTGCATTCTTCAAACCAAAAGGCATCACCCTGTATCTATAAGTGCCCCAATTCGTAGGGAAAGACGTCTTGTCTTTATCTTCGGGATTCATTTGGATCTGATTGTAACCAGAAAACCCATCCATGAATGATAGAAGCGCATGCCCCGCAGTATTATCCACTAAAAGATCAATGTGTGGTAAGGGAAAATTATCTTTGGGACTCGCCCTATTAATGTCCCTATAATCCACACATACCCTGATCCGACCATCCTTCTTTGGTACAACTACGACATTTGCCAACCATTCAGTATACCTCGTCACCTCAATAAACCCTACATTAAGTTGCTTGGTAATCTCCTCCTTTACCATCAGAGCCCAATCTGGATGCATGCGCCGAATCTTTTGTTGGAACGGCTTTGCATCAGAGAAAAGAGGGAGATCATGTTGAACTATGCTGGCATCAATACAGGGCATATCGGCGTATGACCAAGCAAACACCTCCTCAAATTCTTTTAAGAGCTCGATCAATTGGGTTGTCTCTTGCTCATCAAGGGACATGCCAAGTCTAACCTCCCTGGGATCATGTTCTAACCCCAAATTTATCAATCTGAAATCCTCACAGACAGGTTTGGCCTTCTTTCCCTTTAAAGCTTTTAATGATTTAAGAAATTCGGGCGATGGGTCATCGCAACATTCATCATCAGGAGATGGAGGGGATAGGGAAGAGGAAGAAGCAATATTCTCGGAAGAATTCATTTCATTAATAACTGGGAAAATTACATCAGACTTAGCTCCGACTGGAACCGACACTGCATAAGTGGAAATACCTTCTCCGACATGGAGAGAAACAGAAGGAGAAACAACTAGTGGACTGCCTACAAATTTAAAGGACTTGGGCCCAGACATGGCCGACTCTTCAGATACAAATTTCAGCTCCTCAGGGTAAACAAACTCATCCAAATAGCTCCAGTTAGGAATGACGCCCTCAGCATGATGAATCAACAAGTGGGGTGAAGGTGCCTCAGATTCATTGGTCCCACCAATCATCTTGATCTCCTCATCGAAGAGACCGCTAACATCTAGGTCTTCCTCTGTGTGTCCCTGTTGGATCTGTTCAAACTGCTTCAGTGAGTAATGTTCTAACTCCGGCCAATCAATCACGCAATCAAAGAAGATCTCAAAGCCTGGTAGCCTCTCCCCTGAAAACACATCTAACCATGGTTCTGGGAATCCGCAATAGAAGAAATCCTGCCCTTCCTTGACGAAATAACCATTCAGAGTTTTGAAATAGGGAGTCATATTGACGGTCTCAGATCCATCTTCCATGTTGTTCCACTTTGAAACCTTCACTAGCCCATACTTGACAGTCTTGTTCTGCTGATAACCTACCTCTGTTGCCTTTCCTTCAGAACTTTCCCCGTTGCTAAGCATATGGATCAAATTCTTCCCCTCATTCTTGTATTTCAACCCTTCATATCTCTTGAAATTTCTGTCATATTTTTGCTTCTTGGCTGCTATCTTTTGTTGGTCCTCCTCTGTCATAACATAACCAAGGCCAAAGCGTTGTGTGTTCAAATTCAGAGATAAAATATCTGGGTCACCCTGTTGTCACACCCCTAGGCCCATGCCTGGAAAATACTTCATTTTAAGAAGCATGCTGGTTACTCCGGGGTCGGTGATGTTAGACTCTGTCAAAGCAAATCTCTCTCCTGGTGAACTAGGCCCCAAAGTTGCATTGATACTGCCCAACTTAAAACCTCCCAAACGAACTTCAGATGTCTCACCATTGTTACTTTCCCCCACATCAACGGCTGCCATCATGCTGACCAAGTCAGGATCTGCCAAGACAGTGATCACTTGCCCTTTGAACAAAAATTTTATCTTTTGGTGAAGGGAAGAGGAAACTGCCCGGCTTTGTGTAACCATGGAAGGCCTAAAATCATATTGAAAGACGCGGGAATATCGATAACTTGGAAATCTGCCTCAAATTCTGCCGGTCCAACTACTATCACCATAGTGAAAATTCCCAACACGCTCCTCTTGGTGTTGTCATAAGCTCGAACACATTGACTAGATGGCTTCATCTCGGCTTCATCGAATCCCAAATGTTTAAAGGTCCTGAGAGGGAAAACATTCAACGCCGACCCATTGTCTACCAATACTTGGGGAATTCAACATCCTCTGCAATCAATGGTTATGTGTAAAGCCCTTGTATGGTTCGAACCTTCAAGAGGGAGATCGGCATTTGCAAACATCAATGAGTTCACTACGTACGCGGCTCCTACTAGGCACGCTAGTTGTGCCAAATTGGTCCCAATTGGAACTTGGATGCTTGCCAAAGATTTCAACACTGCTTCCCTGTGGGTAGGAGAGGCCATGAGCAAGCCCCAAATAGATATATTTGCTTGGGTTTTCTGCAACTGCCTCAATACTTGATTCTCCGGTTCAATCAACTTATTGTTCAGTCCCTGATCTTTTGGCCTTGCTGGTGGCTCTGTGAGTCCTGCTGCCTTGTAGTTCTTCCCACTCCGAGTTTCTGCTATTATCTCACCCGGAAAGTAGAACTCTACCTCGTTGTCAGACTCCGCCAACCTTTGCTTTGCCTGCAACCCTTCCCTAGGGATAATGATATCATAATCCTCATTAGCTTCCTGTTTGACTGCATTTAGTTCCAAACCAAGGTTTGGTGTGTAAGTCTCAAAATCAGATTCATCATACAAGCCATTGATCTCATCTTCCTTCAACTCTGACTCTATAGGCTCCTTCAAACTAGAAGGGACAACATCAGCCCGAAGGGGGAAAGTAAACCCGCTAAGATCTCCAACGCTGGTCGCCTCTGCCTGGCTACTCTTCACTGATAGAAAACTGATAAGGGAAGTCGGGTCAAAATTTCCTAAATCTTCCTACAAGGCATTAACTGTTCGATGCTGAGGAAGGGGATTTATGGCAACATTAGGTCATTTGACCCGGATTTCAAACTTCTTTGCATCAAGCAGATCGGATTGCCTCCTGTAGCTTGTAACATCTATCTGTTACGTGACCTTGCTGAGAATGGTAGTTACAAAACAGGTTTGGATTGAACCAATCAGATTTTTTCTCAGGTAAGGGCCTAGGCCCTGGCTTGACTATAAGACCGGCCTGAAGCAAACGATTCAAAACTAAACTCAAAGAAGTCCCCAAGTCAGTGAACTGCCTTCGAGGTCGACGGGGAGCGGGGGTCGCATCTTGCTCAATCACAAATGGCGTTGACGGAGTAGACAAGGCCGGCGTTGTGGGAAGAATCACCATCGTGGCATTAGACCCCGAATTCCTCTGTTGGGCAGGAGGTTTTCTGCTGCTACTAGCCTCCTTAGCAAGTTTGCTATACTTGGGGAGCTCTTCTTGGGCGAGGGCATCTTCGACCTGCTGGGCTGCCATTCTGAGTCCCTCAAATGTCAATATTGCCTGGCCAAACAATACATCCTTGTAGGGACCACACACCGACCTCATGATCATGGCAATCTGATCTCGCTCACTTAGTCGATCCCTCATCATGGATGCTTTGTCACAGAAACGCCTCAAATACTCGGTGAACCCTTCATTCAGTATTTGCCTTGTCATTTCCAATTCTCTTCTTGTTAATTCCACATCACTATTATAGCCATACTGTTTGGTGAAAGCTCTCATAATGTCCTCCCAAGTGTGAGAGGATGCCTTGTCTAAAGACATAAGCCAATGGTGAGCCGCACCGGTTAGAGAGAATTGAAAAGCTTGCCCCAACATTTCATCTGTGAACCTCTTTATCCTCAACTGTCCAATGAAAGACTTCAAGTGGGTACGGGGATCCCCAGTTCCATCGAACTTGTCACATGTCCACTTGAACCTTTCTGGCAAGATTGCCTGGGGAAAAAAGCATAGCCCCTCAGTGTCAAAAATTTGGTCTTCTGCTCCTTTCATATTCCTGATAATATGCTCCAAACGGTTGACCTGATCCTTCAATTCCTTTTTCTCTTGATCCTCAAATGCCCTAGCGGCAGGAGCATTGGCATAGAAGTCATACTCATCCTCGGCTGGGTAGGGAGGTTGGGGAATAAACCTAGGAGTTTGAGGGCGACTCCGTTGATCCGGAACCTCTTCCCTTGGTGCGACCATATGTGTGCGTACCACCTCTGTGAGGTTGGCCATCATTTCCTCTAACCTGGCCATTCGACCATCCATGTTATCCAAAGGTGGTTGTGGAGGAATGCCTGCCATCGAGAACCACTGAATGATGGTCCTGAGAGGTTGCTAGGACAATCCCAACTAAGTGAGATGAACGAGAAAGGATGATTGGGGTAAGATGTTGGCGGCACTGACTGGTACCGGAAAAGGATAAATATAGACGGTGAGATAACAACACACAACACTCTCCTACTTGAACACAAGACTAGCCAAACATACGCAAGCATGGACGACCGGACCAAACAAGAGTTAGCTCAAATGAGAGTGGCATCAACTTAGTGGCATACTTAAAGAAGTGTGCCTAAGTTAAAGAGACTCTCAAGTGATGGATCAAGCAAAGGTGGTTCTTGTAAGAACACTCATGTAGGCGACTTTACAGTGAATCAATCACCAAAAACCATGGTGGACGAATTTGGGCTCACCGTTAACATCGAGATAGCATGTGTGAAACCTTTACCAGGTTGAGACCTATACCACATCGGACTGGTGGTGTTAGCATATAGCCACGGTACCAATCATACGGTGCAGTTGTAAGAATCAACAACTGGTGTAGTTATAAACACTAGCACCTTTAATGTTAATGATAAATCCAATCCTTCCGTTGGTGGGTGGTAGATTGAGATGAGTAAAAATGACTACAAGAAGTTTCAACATAAACCGCAAACAATATTACATTAGTTGTGTTGATCCTAGTCATTGGTTCTATGTCCAAGTACATGATGCATGTTGGCTAGGTTTGGGACCGGAAAGGCTACCTTGACAGGACCGATATACCTATCACCCGTATACACGGAATGAATCAGAGGTACGTGGTCCCTTTGATATACCAATAGGGGAATAGCTCGAGCATATCGAACTTAGAGTGTTAACCGATTGCGTCTCTTTGGGCACACCTAAATGTGTGTGATCTCCCTCAAGCACGCAAGGTAACACCCTCGCCGATAAGTTCCGTATTCCAAACCGGTACGGTATCAAGGGGTGTGATGTAACTGGGGGCGGCCCAAACATATGTAAGGGACCCTGACAGCTACACCACGGGGGTGAATAAGGGTAAGGCATGCTGTGCTCAATGCAAGAAGTGTATGCAAGTGATGAAAAGTGAAAAATAACATGTCAATATACAACAATAAGGTACAAACAAAGCTATACAAACAATGGTCAATCAAGAGTCTGACATCCCCAGTGGAGTCGCCACTGTAGGTACCATGGACCTCCGCCCCTGTGGGATCATCATCGATATGGCACATAGCGCATGTGAACACGCTAGGGTTCGACTCTAATGAGATGAGATAGTATCCCCTGGTCATCAAATGCCAACGGGGGGATACACATTATGGGTAAAAGCAGTCACCACCTAGAAAGGGTCTAGGACCCATAAATGTCTCCCCCAATCAAGGGAGAGAGACTAATGACTCTGATGGATAAGGTTGGTTTGCACCAAGATTCTAGACAAGTGTCAAGTGACAGACTGGGAAGGTGTTAGGCACCCAGTCTGCCCGACCCTAAGGCCGATCTCTTTTTGTTTGACCAAAGTTTGCTTATACCCTACTAACTAGTCCTAAATCTAGGTCACTGAAAACCCTAAACTAGGTATCTAAGCATGACATGTGAAAACCCTAAACCAAGTGTCTAAATTATGCTAGCTAGGTTATGATGCAAATAATGAAATGATTACGCTGATTAAAATTAAAAACCCTAAATGATTTAATTGATGTATTATGAGTCTTAGATTAAACTAATTAAATAAGGCTAAACCTAGGATTAGTTTAGCAACTTATGAAGCCCTAAATTAAACTAATTCAATTAATTGAGCTTGACCTAGATGGATGATTAAAGAATTTATGAATTCCTAAATTGAATTAATTAAAATGATTAATCCTAATCCCTAGTAATTTGTGAAATAAATTATTGCAATCCTACTTAATCTAATTGGTAAAGAGATTTTTAAATTAAGTGGGGCCTAATAAAATTAGAAAATTTAAATGGGCTAATTACATTAAATGAATGCATTTTTACTAATCTACCTAATCTAGTATAGGAGGATTAAACTAAACCTAAGGTTTAATTAAATTAATTATGAAACCTAATTGGACAAATTATGTCTACTGTAAGCTAATCCTAAGATGAGTTAAACATTTTTCAAAACCCTAGTTAATCTAATGAGAAGGGAATCTTTTAACTAATTAATCTAGTTAATTATCCTACATTAAATAACTAATTAGTTGATTGATTAAAATAAACAAACCACTAGAGGGAAAAAGGTTGGTAATTACACAAGTTTAATAAATTGAATTGAATGAAGAAATCAAATGCAATGAATTAAAAAGCTAAATTAACAAACCACAATTAAATAAACAACAGTTGAAATGGCTAATTACATTAACTAAGTTACTTTAATTAATCTAAATTAATACTACACTAATGCAAGTGAATGTTGGAGTACAAAAGATAGATAGTAGGAAAACCCAAATCCCCAACACACACCTAGTGCTACTAGCCGGTTTGAGGGGCTAGCCGCGCCCGTCCTAAACTAAACACGCCCTAAACTATGTCCCATACATTATTTGGAGGGAAATAAAATGAAATCATTTGATTTGAAATTTTAAAATTAGGGGAATCCCAAACCTAAGTTCTAGGACTAGATACATTACAGACCTGAAATCAAACCAAAATGGATAAAAGAAAAATAAAATATAAAAAAAGGAGGGAAAGATTACACATAGAAATGAAATAATAGGTTGGGGGCATTACAAATATAGACTATCTAATATAAAATTAAAGAAATAACAAAAAAAATAAGAAAATAAAATAAGAAGGAGAAGAAGAAAAAGTGAGTTGTAGGTTCGGTTACAACAGACTTTGGAAGAAGGAAGATGAGAAGGGAAGAAGAAGAAGAAAAGAAGATAGAAGGGGGTTCGGTTGCCGCTGCAGGAGAAAAAGAAGAGAAGAGAAGAAGAAGAAGAAAAGAAGAAGAAAGAGGGAGGTTCGGCTGCTGCCAGTTACAGCAGCAGGGAAGGAAAAGAGAAAGAAAAAGAAGAAGAAGAAGAAGAAGAAGGTCCAGTTGCTGACGGTTACAGTAGCAGGGAAGGAAAAGAGAAAGAAAAAGAAGAAGAAGAAGAGAGGAGGATTAGGAGTTAGTGCGGCTCGATTGCTGCTGGTTAGGTGTCACAGCAGCATGGAAGGAAAAGAGAAGAAGAGAAGAAGAAGAAGAAGGAGGAGGAGGAGGAGTTAGTGCGGCTCGGTTGCTGCTGGTTAGGGGTCGCAGCAGCAAGGAAGGAAAAGAGAAGAAGAGAAGAAGAAGAAGAAGAAGAAGAAGAAGAAGAAGAAGAAGAAGAAGAAGGAGGAGGAGTTAGTGCGGCTCGGCCGCTGCTTGTTAGGGGTTGCAGCAGCAGGGAAGGAAAAGAGAAGAAGAGAAGAAGAAGAAGAAGAAGAAGGAGGAGGAGTAAGTGTAGCTTGGTTGCTGCTGGTTAGGGGTTGCAGCAGCAGGGAAGGAAAAGAGAAGAAGAGAAAGAAGAAGAAGAAGAAGAAGAAGAAGAGAAAGGTGCGGCAGTTCGGTTGCAGCAGCAGGGACGAAGAAGAGAGGTGCGGCTGCAGTTCGGTTGCAGCAGCAGGGAAGAAGAAGAGAAAGGTACGGCTGCGGTTCGGTTGCAGCAGCAGGGAAGAAGAAGAGAAAGGTGTGGCTGCGGTTCGGTTGCTGCAGCAGGGAAGAAGAAGGGAAAAAGAGGAAGGAAGGAGGAGGGAGGTGTGGCTGCAGGTCCGGTTGTAGCAAGGAAGAAGAAGAAGAAGAAAGGAGGAGGAAGGTTCGGCTGCAAGTCCGATTGCAGCAGCAGGGAAGAAGAGAAAAAGAAGAAGAAGAAGAAGAAGAATTAGGTTACATATAAGATTCTGATCTAAGGTTCCAGATTAAAAGAACAAAAAGTAATTTAAAAACTAAACCAAATCAAAGGTAAACATGCTTAAAAAATAATTAAACCTAAATACACTTAATTGGACCGGAATAAATCAATTTACATCTAATAAACCGTATTGAACCAAATTGATACTAATTAAGCATGATTAATCTAAATAAATCAATTAGGAATTAATTTATTACATTAGATAAGCTAGTTCTAAACTGCAATTAGGAGAAGAAAAATACCTTAAGCCGGCTTTAATCAAGGAACAAGGGGAGATAACCCTTGTGCTTTGAGCCCCCAAATAGAACCGAACCGGATAAGATCTCCCGGCTCAATGAAGGATTAATGTATTAAACTTTTAAACTTGGAGAATGTTTGATTTTAGAGGGGAGAAGTTAGCCAAAAACCTTAATGGGGCCATCCTCTCTCCCAAATTCTCAAATTTTCTCCTCCCCTTTTAGAGGAGTGGAAGGGCCATTTTTATAGCCATAAGACTTGGGGGTAATTTTCTCAAATTTCTGATGTGGGACTAAAACTAGAGAGGATTGTCCAAAAGGCCTTAGTGTAGGCCGAGGTGGAGCACGGCCTGATGGAGGCCGAGGTGGAGCACAGCCTGGTGTAGGCCGAGGTGGAGCACGGCCTGTTGGAGGCCGAGGTGGAGCACGGCCTGTTGGAGGCCGAGGTGCAGCACGGCCTGATGGAGGCCGAGGTGGAGCACCACATCAATTTCTAATTTTTTGAAAAAATTTTCTCTTGATAGTTTATAGGAAAATATGGTCATTTTCTACTCTAAGTTTGAAAATTCTCCAAGTCTAAAATATCCAACATGTAATCCTTCATATGGTCATCATTGCCGGGGGGTGACAAAATTCGGTGTCTACAGATTGCCCCTCTTTGGCCGAGACCTGTGTAACAGTCAAAAGGCAATGAAAAGAACACACCATTTTGTCACCAAGAGCAATGTACTGCCGACATCCGGCTCAAGGATGGCGGAGGTGCAAATGCAAATGCAAAACGAGCGATAAGACTAAAGGTAGGAAATGTCGATCGGTAACACATGCGAAATCAGGTAGCGTATGGATGTTACTATGATTGAAAACCTGCCGCAGTTGGTCAATATAGAGGTAATGCCCACACTACGTGACGTCGAAATTTTGAGTTTCCAGCCGCGTGGCTGTCAACTTTGGGATTCTCTACAGGGGTGATTGTCCTCGCACAGCGGTGCTCAGCTTGGATTAACAACGGTGCTCGGTTGTGATCCTAAGGATTCTCAAACGTTGGCACGGATAGTCCGTATTAGCAGTCGTTCGAGACTATGAACCATGGGATTCTCTGTAGGGGATGATCATCCTCGCACAGCGGTGCTCAGCTGGGATCAACAACGGTGCTCGGTTGTGATCCTAAGGATTCTCAAAAAGTTGGTGCGGATAGTTCGTATTGGCAGTCGTGCAAGACTATGAACCTTGGGATTCTCTGCAGGGGATGATCGTCCTCGCACAGCGGTGCTCAGCTGGGATCAACAATGGTGCTCGATTGTGATCCAAAGGATTCTCAAAAAGTTGGTGCAGATAGTCTGTATTGGTAGTCATGTAAGACTATGAACCTTGGGATTCTCTGCAGGGGATGATCGTCCTCGCACAACGGTGCTTAGCTGGGATCAGCAACGGTGCTCGGTTGTGATCCTAAGGATTCTCAAAAAGTTGGTGCGGATAGTCCGTATTGGCAGTCGTGCAAGACTATGAACCTTGGGATTCTCTGCAGGGGATGATCATCCTCGCACAACGGTGCTCAGTTGGGATCAACAACGGTGCTCGGTTGTGATCCTAAGGATTCTCACGAAATTGGCGCCAATGATGTGTTTGGTTGTGCACCTACATTGGAATTAGCAAAGGAAAACTTGGGAGATTCTGGATCTCAAATCCCTGAATAAGGACATGAAGCTTAGCAAAGTTAGCAACAAACATTTGCATTGAAATTAAGAGATCGCAATGGTGTTCGAGATGCCATCACATGCCAAACCCACGAGAGGTCTAGATCCGAAAGCCAAGGGGCTTGGAAAGAGCTCCATCATACGAAGGTTAGTAGTTAGTAAAAACACACAAAGCCCATATGTTCATGAAGGAGAATGTTGCTAGTATATTGATCATCATAAATGACAAAGTCTTTTCATTGAAAGGAAAAAAAATGGCGCCACCGCTACTATAAGTTTTGAAAAGCAGAAAGGTGGGGAACGACTCCTCAGTAAACGCTACCCAGACCAAAAGATCTTCAATTTAACAACCTTAACCTAGGAGAGCAAAATGGTTCCACGAGGCTGCAATGGAATTCACCAAACCTCCTGTTAAAGCCTCTGTGATAGGCGTGGTACCCACATCCCCTAGAGCACCCTGAGGTAAACCGAATTGACTCATGAAGCGAGCTAGTATGTAGAAGGAGGTATGGGATATGCCTAACAACCTGACATAGTCACAGCCAGAAGTGTGTAAAACAGGGTTCCGAACTGACCACCAATGGACTTCCCACCTGATGCTTCGCTCCGTGAGGGCTCCCAGTCGCTCAGGCCAATTCGTTGCATCGTGGTAGTTAAAGGTCTGAATTCGCTTGAAATATTGGAACAGTTCCAAATGAGTTGTAACCAAGGGTTGGACCAATTGAAGGCGCTCGACTAACCATACCTGGAGGAGGGCGGAACACCCATTAAAGTCACTGGTGCGGAAATTTCACCGAACTGTCATAATATCAAGTCCTCTCAAAGTCTCCGCCAAAACAGTGGGGATAATGTCGCAACCTTGTCTCAACTGCCGGATGACGTTGATGATAACGGGTAAGCCTCCACACTTTGGGGAATGCAACAGATAACGAGTGATCATGCAGAAAAGGAAAGCATTCTTGCGATGCACCCTAAAGCTTTCAGTATTTGATTGAAGTGGGGCAAACTCCTGGATAACAGCATACAGGTTGATTCGATCACTAGCCATGAATGACCTTGCCTCTTTAGCACTCCAACCGAAAAATTCTCGAATTTCAATCGAGCTAACGGGTTGCAGTGTTGGGCGAAAAACATCTCCCCGATGATTGTAAATAAGACAAAGCACGACATGGACTGATGCGCTGGAGCTGAAAGAGTGCCTGAAGGTGCACTTCTTCAAGGACTTTAGGGTCGTTATCCCTCATTGCTACCATCCATCGGCGAAAAGCAACATCCATGATAATAATGGCAGCAACAAAACACAACTCAGATTTCCTGGGTACATCATAAAATGTCAGTTCAAGGAAAGGAGCAAGTTACAGGAAAATATCATATGACACATCCACCAAAGTAAATCGATTTTTTTTTTCAAAAGCTGAGAACCCTTTGAGCTAAATTAGAAAATGTAAGATTGGTCTCTCAGATGACCGCGATCATGTCTGGGCCCAAACCCTAAGCTAAAACAAATGTTAAGACACACATACCAAAGGAAACTAACCCGATGGTTCTGCCATGGGTAGAGTACGGATACTACTTTGGATAGTGACCTCACGAGAGGATCACACTGACTAAAAAAGAGAGTTAAGCAAAAAGAGGGGCTATTGAAAACTATTGGGAACCGTCGAATAGGAGAACGGTAGATAGAGTCTTCGAGCTAGATCAAGACAATTATTTACAAGGATGACGAGTTCACGAAAGAAATCACGTCAATCAAAAATAGTCATTTTGAAAAAAGGACTAAAGATGAAAACTCTTTGGAATCCGCCGAATTTGAGAGACGGTGGGAAGAGTTCTTAGTCGGACTCGATCACCTCCTGATGATAAGAGCAGCGAGAACCCCTTTGTCTGAAAGGGGAAAGGGATAGCTAAAAATGGAAAATTAGGTCCAACCCGCTATGAGGTGTGGCGAAAATATGACCGAGCTCGATTTTGACTTTCAAGCTGCCTACGTATCCTAAAAATTTAGGAATCAGGTCGAGCGTAGTTTATGCCTCAAAGGCAGTTTTCCTTCATTGCATTCTTTTCTTCTTTTTTTTTTTTTTTTTTTTTTTTTGAATGCGGAGGCTAAACATAATACTTTTTCAGCTGATCTAAGTTGGTTAGGTACTGCAATTCTTGACCATCAAGATCTACAAGGCGTATTGCCTTCCCTGGGAGGATTTCCTTCACTGCAAAAGGGCCACTCCAGTTTGGCCTAAACTTGCCCCTTGGATCATGAATGGGTGCTCTCTGCTCCCTTAAAACCAAATCTCCAACTTCCAGGGAACGTGGGTGGACTTTTTTGTTGAAAGCCCTTGCAACTCGCAGTTGATACTTCTTCATGTTGTCCATCGCCTTCATCCTTTTTTCATCAATGAGGTTCAACTCCTCGTACCTTGACTTGAGCCAATCCGCTTCTGGAATTTGACTCTCCATGAGAATTCTAAGAGAGGGGACCTCTAGCTCAACCGGGAGGACTGCTTCCATCCCGTATACTAAAGAGTACAGAGTTGCCCCAGTTGGAGTTCTAATAGAAGTCCGATAAGCCCATAAGGCATAAGGTAATTTGTCAGCCCAATCATTGTTCCTATCAGCCATCTTCTGGAGTATGACCTTCATATTTTTGTTTGCCGCTTCAACCGCTCCATTGGTTTGAGGGCGATAAGGAGAAGACCTGCGCCTTGCAATCCTGAATTGGTCACACAACTCCTGTGCCTTGCCCCTAAAATGTTGACCTTGGTCAGAAATCACCTCATGGGGCATCCCATGTCGGCAAATGATATGTTCTTGCAAAAATTTGGTTACCTTTGTCGCTGTGAGTTTTGCGTATGACTGAGCCTCCACCCATTTGGTGAAGTAATCAATAGCTACCAACACGAACTCATGCCCGTTCGAAGCTTTGGGGTTAATTTTTCCGATCACATCGATACCCCAAGTGGAAAAAGGCCACGGAGAACTCATCGTGTGCAATTCTGTTGGGGGCACATGGATGAGGTTTGCAAAAATCTGACATTTATGGCACTTCTTCACAAATTCTGTGCAATCGGCTTCTAGTGTATTCCAAAAATACCCTAAGCGGAGAATTTTCTTAGCCATCATACGAGCATTCATGTGAGGGCCACAAATTCCCTAATGTACTTCCTCCAAGATTGTCTGTGCTTGATCTTCATCCACGCACTCCAGTTGTACACCATCAAAAGATCGCTTGTATAAAATATCTTCATGTAATATGAATTGGGTGGCATAACGCCTCAGGAACCTTTTATCTCCTTGGGAAGCATCTGCAGGGTACTTCCCCTCTTTGATAAAATCCACAATATGGGAAAACCAAGGCCTACCATCTACCGTCAGGGCATTGACGAAGCCTTGATGCGAAGGATGATCTCTCCGATCTATAATGAATGGTTGTATTTGCTCACCCGGACCGAAATCAACCATCGATGCGAGAGTAGCCAAAGCATCGGCAAACCTATTATTGTCCCTCTGGAAATAGTCAAAACTAATTTCTATGAACTGCTTCATTAGAGACTCTACACACCCTTGGTATGGTTTTAACTTTTCCTCCTTTGTTTTCCACTTGCCTTGGACTTGGCATATGACAATCGACGAATCTCCGTATACTTCCAATCTTTTGACCCCAATAGAGATGGCTGCTTTCAATCCCATGAGGCAAGCTTCATACTCGGCCATGTTGTTGGTGCACTCGAAGTCCAACCTATATGCCATGGGCATGTTCAACCCTTCAGGAGTTATAAGTAGAACTCCGGCTCCGCAACCTTTGTGATTGGCGGCTCCATCAAAGGACATTTGCCAACTGCCAACCTCATTTTCAACCTCAACAAAAACTACATCTTCATCTGGAAATATGTCATTCAAAGGCCTTGTATCAACAACTGGATGTGCGGATAGATGTTCAACAATGACACTACCCTTGATGGACTTCTGGGTGACATACACAATGTCGAACTCCGCTAAGAGCAATAACCAACATGCTAATCTGCCCGTCAACGCTGGTTTCTCAAAAAGATACTTGATGGGATCCATTCTGGATACCAAAAAGACTGAATAGGTCAACATGTAATGTCTCAACCTCCTTGTTGCCCAAACCAAAGCTGCACAAGTCTTCTCCAGGGTTGTGTACCTTGTCTCACAGTCTATGAACTTCTTACTAAGGTAATAAATTGCTTGCTCTGTATGCCCATCTGGACCATGCTGAGCCACCATCGATCCCATGGAGGTTTCTAATACAGAGAGATACAACAACAATGGCCTTCCGGGAGTAGGGGGAATGAGGATTGGTGGGTTTACCAGGTAGCTCTTGATGTGATCAAAAGCTAATTGGCATTGAGGATTCCACCCCTTAGGTTGATCCTTTTTCAGTAATTTGAAGATCGGTTCACATATGGCTGTTAGTTGAGAAATGAACCGACTAATGTATTGGATCCTTCCTAAAGAACCCTCGAATTTCCTTCTCCGTTTGAGGAGGTGACATTTCTGTTATTGCTTTGATTTTGGATGGGTCAATCTCAATGCCTCTCTCACTTACCATGAACCCCAAAAGCATACCACCTGTCACCCCAAATACACATTTTTGTGGGTTCAGTCTCAGTTTGAATTCCTTGATCCTCTCAAAGAAAACCCTCAAAGCCTTAAAGTGCCCTTCTCTATTAATCGACTTGACAATCATGTCGTCTATGTACACCTCCACTTCTTTGTGTATCAAATCATGCAAGATAGTGGTGGCGGCCCTTTGGTAGGTAGCACCTGCATTCTTCAAACCAAAAGGCATCACCCTGTATCTATAAGTGCCCCAATCCGTAGTGAAAGACGTCTTGTCTTTATCTTTGGGATTCATTTGGATCTGATTGTAACCAGAAAACCCATCCATGAATGATAGAAGCGCATGCCCCGCAGTATTATCCACTAAAAGATCGATGTGTGGTAAGGGAAAATTATCTTTGGGGCTCGCCCTATTAATGTCCCTATAATCCACACATACCCTGATCCGACCATCCTTCTTTGGTACAACTACGACATTTGCCAACCATTCAGTATACCTCGTCACCTCAATGAACCCTACACTAAGTTGCTTGGCAATCTCCTCTTTTACCATCAGAGCCCAATCCGGACGCATGCGCCGAATCTTTTGTTGGAATGGCTTTGCATCAGAGAAAAGAGGGAGATCATGTTGAACTATGCTGGCATCAATACCGGGCATATCGGCGTATGACCAAGCAAACACCTCCTCAAATTCTTTTAAGAGCTCGATTAATTGGGTTGTCTCTTGCTCATCAAGGGACATGCCAAGTCTAACCTCCCGGGGATCATGTTCTAACCCCAAATTTATCAATCTGAAATCCTCACAGACAGGTTTGGCCTTCTTTTCCTTTAAAGCTTTTAATGATTTAAGAAATTCAGGCGATGGGTCATCGCAACATTCATCATCAGGAGATGGAGGGGATAGGGAAGAGGAAGAAGCAATATACTCGGAAGAATTCATTTCATTAATAACTGGGACAATTACATCAGACTTAGCTCCGACTGGAACCGACACTGCATAAGTGGAAATACCTTCTCCGACATGGAGAGAAACAGAAGGAGAAACAACTAGTGGACTGCCTACAAACTTAAAGGACTTAGGCCCAGACATGGCCGACTCTTCAGATACAAATTTCAGCTCCTCAGGGTAAACAAACTCATCCAAACAGCTCCAGTTAGGAATGACGCCCTCAGCACGATGAATCAACAAGTGGGGTGAAGGTGCCTCAGATTCATTGGTCCCACCAATCATCATGATCTCCTCATCGAAGAGACCGCTAACATCTAGGTCTTCCTCTGTGTGTCCCTGTTGGACCTGTTCAAACTGCTTCAGTGAGTAATGTTCTAACTCTGCCCAATCAATCGCGCAATCAAAGAAGATCTCAAAGCCTGGTAGCCTCTCCCCTGAAAACACATCTAACCATGGTTCTGGGAATCCGCAATAGAAGAAATCCTGCCCTTCCTTGACGAAATAACCATTCAGAGTTTTGAAATAGGGAGTCATATTGACGGTCTCAGATCCATCTTCCATGTTGTTCCACTTTGAAACCTTCACTAGCCCATACTTGACAGTCTTGTTCTGCTGATAACCTGCCTCTGTTGCCTTTCCTTCAGAACTTTCCCCGTTGCTAAGCATATGGATCAAATTCTTCCCCTCATTCTTGTATTTCAACCCTTCATATCTCTTGAAATTTCTGTCATATTTTTGCTTCTTGGCTGCTATCTTTTGTTGGTCCTCCTCTGTCATAACATAACCAAGGCCAAAGCGTTGTGTGTTCACATTCAGAGATAAAATATCTGGGTCACCCTGTTGTCGCACCCCTAGGCCCATGCCTGGAAAATACTTCATTTTAAGAAGCATGTTGGTTACTCCGGGGTTGGTGATGTTAAACTCTGTCAAAGCAAATCTCTCTCCCGGTGAACTAGGCCCCAAAGTTGCATTGATACTGCCCAACTCAAAACCTCCCAAACGAACTTCAGATGTCTCACCATTGTTACTTTCCCCCACATCAACGG
Source organism: Macadamia integrifolia (assembly GCF_013358625.1). Taxonomy (NCBI): domain Eukaryota; kingdom Viridiplantae; phylum Streptophyta; class Magnoliopsida; order Proteales; family Proteaceae; genus Macadamia; species Macadamia integrifolia. The sequence continues at coordinate 10,416 of NW_024868600.1, read as the reverse complement.
ATGCCATCATGCTGACCAAGTCAGGATCTGCCAAGACAGTGATCACCTGCCCTTTGAACAAAAATTTTATCTTTTGGTGAAGGGAAGAGGAAACTGCCCCAGCCTTGTGTAACCATGGACGGCCTAAAATCATATTGAAAGACGCGGGAATATCGATAACTTGGAAGTCTACCTCGAATTCTGCCGGTCCAACTACTATCACCACAGTGAAAATTCCCAACACGCTCCTCCTGGTGTTGTCATAAGCTCGAACACATTGACTAGATGGCTTCATCTCGGCTTCATCAAATCCCAAATGTTTAAAGGTCCTGAGAGGGAAAACATTCAACGCCGACCCATTGTCTACCAATACTTGGGGAATTCGACATCCTCTGCAATCAATGGTTATGTGTAAAGCCCTTGTGTGGTTCGAACCTTCAAGAGGGAGATCGGCATCTGCAAACATCAATGAGTTCACTGCGTACGCGGCTCCTACTAGGCTCGCTAGTTGTGCCGAATCGGTCCCAATTGGAACTTGGATGCTTGCCAGAGATTTCAACACTGCTTCCCTGTGGGTAGGAGAGGCCATGAGCAAGCCCCAAATAGATATATTTGCTTGGGTCTTCTGCAACTGCCTCAATACTTGATTCTCCGGTTCAATCAACTTATTGTTCAGTCCCTGATCTTTTGGCCTTGCTGGTGGTTCTGTGAGTCCTGCTGCCTTGTAGTTCTTCCCACTCCGAGTTTCTGCTATTATCTCACCCGGAATGTAGAACTCTACCTCGTCGTCAGACTCCGCAAACCTTTGCTTTGCCTGCAACCCTTCCCCAGGGATAATGATATCATAATCCTCATTAGCTTCATGTTTGACTGCATTTAGTTCCAAGCCAAGGTTTGGTGTGTAAGTCTCAAAATCAGATTCATCATACAAGCCATTGATCTCATCTTCCTTCAACTCTGACTCTACAGGCTCCTTCAAACTAGAAGTGACAACATCAGCCAGAAGGGGGAAAGTAAACCCGCTAAGATCTCCAACGCTGGTCGCCTCTGTTTGGCTACTCTTCACTGATAGAAAACTGATAAGGGAAGTCGGGTCAAAATTTCTTAAATCTTCCTGCAAGGCGTTAACTGTTCGATGCTGAGGAAGGGGATTTGTGGCAACATTAGGTCGTTTGACCCGGATTTCAAACTTCTTTGCATCAAGCAGATCTTGGATTGCCTCCTGCAACTTGTAACATCTATCTGTTGCGTGACCTTGCTGAGAATGGTAGTCACAAAACAGGTTTGGATTGAACCAATCAGGTTTCCGCTCAGGTAAGGGCCTAGGCTCTGGCTTGACTATAAGACCGGCCTGAAGCAAACGATTCAAAACTGAACTCAAAGAAGTCCCCAAGTCAGTGAACTGCCTTCGAGGTCGACGGGGAGCGGGGGTTGCATCTTGCTCAATCACAAATGGCGTTGACGGAGTAGGCAAGGCCGGCGTTGTGGGAAGAATCGCCATCGTGGCATTAGACCCCGAATTCCTCTGTTGGGTAGGAGGTTTTCTGCTGCTACTAGCCTCCTTAGCAAGTTTGCTATACTTGGGGAGCTCTTCTTGGGCGAGGGCATCTTCGACCTGCTGGGCTGCCATTCTGAGTCCCTCAAATGTCAATATTGCCTGGCCAAACAACACATCCTTGTAGGGACCACACACCGACCTCATGATCATGGCAATCTGATCTCGCTCACTTGGTCGATCCCTCATCATGGATGCTTTGTCACGGAAACGCCTCAAATACTCGGTGAACCCTTCATTCGGCATTTGCCTTGTCGTTTCTAATTCTCTTCTTGTTAATTCCACTTCAGTATTATATCCATACTGTTTGGTGAAAGCTCTCATAATGTCCTCCCAAGTGCGAGAGGATGCCTTGTCTAAAGACATAAGCCAATGGTGAGCCGCACCGGTTAGAGAGAATTGAAAAGCTTGCCCCAACATTTCATCTGTGAACCTCTTTATCCTCAACTGTCCAATGAAAGACTTCAAGTGGGTACGGGGATCCCCAGTTCCATCGAACTTGTCACATGTCCACTTGAACCTTTCTGGCAAGATTGCCTGGGGAAAAAAGCATAGCCCCTCAGTATCAAAAATTTGGTCTTCTGCCCCTTTCATATTCCTTATAATGTGCTCCAAACGGTTGACCTGATCCTTCAATTCCTTTTTCTCTTGATCCTCAACTGCCCTGGCGGTAGGAGCATTGACAAAGAAGTCATACTCATCCTCGGCCGGGTAGGGAGGTTGGGGAACAAACCTAGGAGTTTGAGGGCGACTCCGTTGATCCGGAACCTCTTCCCTTGGTGCGACCATATGTGTGCGTACCACCTCCGTGAGGTTGGCCATCATTTCCTCTAGCCTGGCCATTCGACCATCCATGTTATCCAAAGGTGGTTGTGGAGGAACGCCTGCCATCGAGAACCACGGAATGATGGTCCCGAGAGGTTGCTAGGACAATCCCAACTAAGTGGGATGAACGAGAAAGGCTGATTGGGGTAAGATGTTGGCGGCACTGACTGGTACCGGAAAAAGACAAATATAGACGGTGAGATAGCAATACACAACACTCTCCTACTTGAACACAAGACTACCCAAACATACGCAAGCAAGGATGACCGGACCAAACAAGAGTTAGCTCAAATGAGAGTGGCATCAACTTAGCAGCATACTTAAAGAAGTGTGCCTAAGTTAAAGAGACTCTCAAGTGATGGATCAAGCAAAGGTGGTTCCTGTAAGAACACTTATGTAGGCGACTCTACACTGAATCAATCACCAAAAACCGTGGTGGACGAATATGGGTCCACCGTTAACATCGAGATAGCATGTGTGAAACCTTTACCAGGTTGAGACTTATACCACATCGGACTGGTGGTGTTAGCATATAGCCACGGTACCAATCATACGGTGCAGTTGTAAGAATCAACAACTGGTGTAGTTACAAACACTAGCACCTTTAATGTTAATGATAAATCCAATCCTTCCGTTGGTGGATGGTAGATTGAGACGGGTAAAAAATGACTACAAGGGGTTCCCACATGAACCGCAAACAATATTACATTAGTTGTGTTGATCCTAGTCATTGGTTCTATGTCCAAGTACATGATGCATGTTGGCTAGGTTTAGGACCGGAAAGGCTACCTTGACAGGACCGATATACCTATCACCCGCATACACGGAATGAATCAGAGGCACGTGGTCCCTTTGATATACCAATAGGGGAATAGCTCGAGCATATCGGACTCAGAGTGTTAACCGATTGCATCTCTTTGGGCACACCTAAATGTGTGTGATCTCCCTCAAGCACGCAAGGTAACACCCTCGCCGATAAGTTCCGTATTCCAAACCTAAATGGTACGGTATCAAGGGGTGTGATGTAACTGGGGGCGGCCCAAACATATGTAAGGGACCCTGACAGCTACACCACGGGGGTGAATAAGGGTAAGGCATGCTGTGCTCAATGCAAGAAGTGTATGCAAGTGATGAAAAGTGAAAAATAACATGTCAATATACAACAATAAGATACAAACAAAGCTATACAAACAATGGTCAATCAAGAGTCTGACATCCCCAGTGGAGTCGCCACTGTAGGTACCACGGACCTCCGCCGCCCCGCGGGATCGCGATACGGTGCGTAGCGCGTGTGAACACGCTAGGGTTCGACCCTAATGAGATGAGATGGTATCCCCTGGGTATCAAATGCCAAGGGGGGTACACGTTATGGGTAAAAAGGAGTCGCCACCTAGAAAGGGTCTAGGACCCATAAATTTCTCCCCCAATCAAGGGAGAGAGACTAATGACTCTGATGGATAAGGTTGGTTTGCACTAAGATTCTAGACAAGTGTCAAGTGACAGACTGGGAAGGTGTTAGGCACCCGGTCTGCCCGACCCTAAGGCCGGTCTCTTTTTGTTTGACCAAAGTTTGTTTGTACCCTACTAACTAGTCCTAAATCTAGGTCACTGAAAACCCTAAACTAGGTATCTAAGCATGACATGTGAAAACCCTAAACCAAGTGTCTAAATTATGCTAGCTAGGTTATGATGCAAATAGTGAAATGATTACACTAATTAAAATTAAAAAAAACCTAAATGATTTAATTAATGTATTATGAGTCTTAGATTAAGCTAATGAAATAAGCCTAAACCTAGGATTAGTTTAGCAACTTATGAAACCCTAAATTAAACTAACTCGATTAATTGAGCCTAACCTAGATGGATGATTAATGAATTTATGAAATCCTAAATTGAATTAATTAAATGATTAATCCTAATCCCTAGTAATTTGTGAAATGAATTATTGCAATCCTACTTAATCTAATTAAAAATATTTACAAATTAAATGAGACCTAGTTAATTTATAAAAAAAATGAAGTGGATTAATTACATTAAATGGAAGCATTTTACTAGTCTACCTAATCTAGTTTAGGAAGATTAAACTAAACCTATGGTTTAATTAAATAAATTATGAAACCTAATTGGACTAATTATGTCTACTTTAAGCTAATCCTAAGATAAGTTAAACATTTTTTTCAAAACCCTAATAAATCTAATGAGAAGAGAATCTTTTAACTAATTAATCTAGTTAATTATCCTACATTAAATAACTAATTAGTTGATTGATTAAAATAAACAAACCACTAGAAGGAACATGACTGGTAATTACACAAGTTTAATAAATTGAATTAAATGAAGAAATCAAATGCAATGATTTAAAAAGCTAAATTAACAAACCACAACTAAATAAACAACAGTTAAAATGACTAATTACATTAACTACACATTAACTACGTTACTTTAATCAATCTAGATTAATACTACACTAATGCAAGTGAATGTTGGGGTACAAAAAATAGGAGATAGTAGAGAAACCCAAATCCCCAAATACGTCCTAATGCTACGAGCCGGTTTGAGGGGCCAGCCACGCCCGTCCTAAACTAAACACGCCCTAAACTACGTCCCATACATTATTTAGAGGGAAATAAAATGAAATCATTTGATTTTAAATTTTAAAATTAGGGGAATCTCAAACCTAAATTCTAGGACTAGACACATTACAGAACTGAAATCAAACTAAAATGGATAAAAGAAAAATAAAATATATAAAAAAAAAAGGGAAAGATTCCACATAGAAATGAAATAATAGGTTGGGGCATATTACAATTTGAATTACAAAAATAAATAAATAAATAAAAATGAAATGAATAAATAAAAGAAAATGAACACAAAAAAAAAAATATAAAAGGGAAGGAGATGGGATTTCGGCCACAGGGAAAAGAAGAAAAAGAAGAGAGAAAAGAGAAGAAGTGAAGGAAGGTGGAAACCCAATCCTCATTTCCTTCTGCAGTTCAATTCACCATCGATAACCCACCCTTGTGTCTGTAATAATCCCAATCCCCATTTGAAATATCAAGATTAGCATTCGATTGGATAATCTATAACAAGCAAAACCCTAAGAGGATAAAGGGGAAGACTCCGGCTTCTTGCTCTTTCGATTTCTCTCTGCTTTCTGAAACCCCTCTCAAACCCTTGACCAGTAAATCCAAAAGAAAAGAAGGGAAAGAAAATATGTCCACACAATTTCCAAGTTAATGCACACAATAACACATAGGGAAGGTAAATTGCAAAACAATTCTTTGAACCCACAACAAATCTCAAAAGCAGACATGACTTGCCAACACCAGAATCTCCAATCAGCAAAAGCTTGAACAGATAATCATACTCCTGATTCATGACTGTATATCGCTAAGGAAAACTGAACTACGAGCAACGACGGCGATAACGAAAGACTCCTCCGGTTCTCCGGCACGAATCCAAAGCGAAACTCGTATCTTCGCCAGAAAAGATGAACAAAGAGAGAGAGGTTTGAATAGAAAAGGATTTTCAAACGAAACAAATGTTCAGAGAAGAGTCCTCTCTTTGCGCCCTTTCCATTGGTATGAAGTGATGAGAGAGGTGGTAGCTGGTTGAACGACTGATAACTTTGGGAAGTGGTCCTGGAACCATGGCGGAACCTCGAAGCAAAACTTGGAATGAATTTATTTTCCTGCGTAGCCGATATCCCTCCAAGGTTCTGCAAGGGAATCCGGGAAATTGAACTCGAAGCGGCCGTTAATGCGTTGAAAGAGACCAGAGTACCAGACCAAAATCCTTCGCTCCTAACTAAACAGAGGCACAGATGGAAGCGGAAATGAGTAGATGGAAAGAGGTGGAGAGAGAGAGAGAGAGAGAAGAAAAAGGAAGTGGTTTTGTCATGGTAAAAGAGAAAAGAAGACAGGAAGAAAAAGAAGAAAAAGAAGGAGGGGACGGTTGAGTTCGGTTAGGAGGAAGAGAAGTAGCAGGAGAAGAAGAAGAAGAAGGAGAAAAAGAAGAAGAACAAGAGAGTGGAGAGGGGCGGCTGGAGACTCGGTTGCAGCAGCAGGGAAGGGTGCGGTGGCAGGAGAGAAAAAAAAAGAAAAGAAGAGAAGAAGAAGAAGAGGGGAGAGTTAGGTTATAGGTAAAATTCTGATCCAAGGGTCCAGATTGAAAGAACAAAAGTAACTTAAAAAAAAACTAAACCAAATAAAGGTAAACATGTAAAACTAAAAACAATTAAATTTAACTAAACTAAAAGAATCAATTAAACCATAATATCTTTAATTGGACCGGAATAAATCAATTTAAATCTAATAAATCGTATTGAACCAAACTGAGACTAATTAAACATGATTAATTTCAATAAATAAATTAGCAACTAATATATTAATTAAACTAATTCTAAATCACTATTGGGAGGAAAGAAAAATACCTTAAACCGGCTTTAATCAAAAAAAACAAGGGGAGATAACCCTTGTGCTTTAAGCCCCGAATCGAACCGAACCGGACAAAATCTCCCGGCTCAAGGAAGGAGTAATGTATTAAACTTTTAAACTTGGAGAATCTTTGATTTTAGAGGGAATTAGCAAAAACCATATTCCTTCTCCCAAATCCTTTTTTAATTTTTCTCCTCCCCTTTTTGGAAGAGGGGAAGGGCTATTCTTATAGCCTTGGGACTTGGGACAATTCTCTCAAATTTCCGATGTGGGACTAAAAAACTAGAGAGAATTGTCCCAAAAGGCTTGCTTTTGGACAAAGGGGTTTGGGCGCCACGTGGCACTCTTTGGTTGCTCGGAATGGAATCTGATACCGAACTTTGGAGTCAACTTTCGGGGGTCATATCTTTCAAACCGTTTGTCGGAATTCGACGTGTAATATGTCGTTAGAAAGCTCAGTCCGAGCACTATCCAATGATGTGAGATACGATTGTAGTATCATCCGAAAACCTTTATGAAAATACGCATAAAGTAGGGATCCGGATCATAGAATGAAAGAGAGAATCGGGCGTCGATTCGCATAGTTCTCGCATCAAAGTGTAATGTCCGACTTGAGGGGACAAACAACAATAATCCACAACATCAAATTCTAATTTTTTTTGAAAACATTTTCTCTTGAAAGTTTATAGAAAAAAAATGGTCATTTTCTACTCCAAGTTTGAAAATTCTCCAAGTCTAAAATATCCAACATGTAATCCTTCATATTGTCATCATTGCCGGGGGGTGACAAAATTCGGTGTCTACATCAGGTTGCGTGTGGTTCGAGTTCGATTCCTCTTGCCTCTTTGGGACCACCCACATGAGAATGTTTAGTGCTCTTCTCTGCTTTTGGTGAAAGTTGAATGATCCTCATTCAACCCCAGTATGGCTTGGTCCATGCGGTTGTGTAGTCAGTATGGGCCCGTGGGACTAGTCAGACCAAAGGCTTGGATACCCGTCATTAGCACCAAAAAAAAAAAAAAAGGAGTTCCGGGCCTCCATTGCTTAAATCCCTTCAAACCATGGTCAGAAAGCAGCCAGGATCTTGTCTATAAGAATGGAAGAAGATGAAGAACTATAGAAAGTTCTTGTCCAAACTAACTATTTGAGAGCGGTCTCATTCTTACGATCACATAATTTTAGAATGCTTAATTATTTTGTTCTGAAACTTCTTCCATGTATAATTTGGAAAATGAACATAGATTATTACTTTTGGTTCTTGATTGAATATTAATTATCCTATAGTGAATTGCATCTATAATTCATAAATGCTTCTTGTTATTTTTAGTGGTTTGACTATTAGAGAATTTAAGTGGTTATTTGAACTTTGTAATGCTTTGGCATAGACGGTCCAGTATGAAAATTTATTATTGCTTTTCATGCTATGTTATGTGATTGAAACAACATTTTTAATATCCTAGATTTTTCTATAATAACTGACTGGGATTTTTATTTCAATGTGCAATATGTATGATTTTACTAGTCATCTACAGTAACATCTCCCTGATTATTATTTGTAGTTACAAAATACCTTCTTCAATGTTTTTTCCAACTTGTAAAAACGAACTAAATTTAAAAAAATAATGTATCTACTGAGATTTATAAACAATGTTCTTGGTTGATATATCTAATAAAAAGAAAAGAGAGTTTTCTGGGAGAAATTGAATGGTTTTCATTTTGTTCCCTTGCTATTACTATGACCAACTTCAGGCCAAGCCTATTGCAATGAAAAGACCTTTACTTGGTTATGCAACTTGAAAGCATATTGGAAAACTATGGAATTTCTTGGATCCTTTAGTTTTGCATACCCTTTTTGAGGTATTTCTTAATAATTTTTTGTTGGTTATAATGATTGATCTGGTTACTGAAAATTAATGGCTTAATTTCTATACAGAAATATTGCCCAACTTGCAAAGGTTAGGATTATGAAGAAACAAGGTCACTGGGAAGATCTTACTGTGCCTCGCAGGTAAGATCCCTGTATTGGTTTTCTTACATTTTGAGCTGATTTTTTTTGGAATCTCAGCTGGCATTTTGGTCATTCTTGATCCATAATCATTCTGTGGGTGTCTTGAAGTATTAAAATGCATGCTGAGTACTGAGTTTTGTTATTCGTTGAGGTAGTTCTTCCACTTATCTGATGCAACATGTTGTCGGAAAATATTTTTTTATTATTATATTTTGGGAAAAGGAGTGGTTAGAACCTGCTTGTGGTTGATCAAGTAGATCATTGTGCAAGTTTTGTAAAGAATTTGAGTAGGTTTGTAATGCTCTGCTATTAGACAAGATTTTAGATTAGCTGTCTGCTTTACTTGGAACTTCTGCAGTTAATAATTAAGTAAATAGAAAATGTATGCCTTTTTCAAACTGTCAGTCACATGCCCAATTCTGCTTTTGGTCTTCAATGGGGAAGAACCCTCTTGTATTTGATTCAGGCAGGAAAATGTTGTGTAGAAATTAATATAGAATTTTCCACTACATTAATTGCATTTATGTTGCTTTCTGAGTCATACAAAAGATGTAGAATTGGGCCTCTCTTCTTCGGGAACTTTCATTCACTATTATTTTAAATAAATTGAAAATCCTATGGTGGGTAGCTTGTACCACTTCCCCTAAGAAAAATCTTGTGGTATCTCTATCAGGGTTGTTCTTCCTATGTTGCTCCAAGATGATTTTTACTTCTAATGTTTGCATTGTAGCTGTAGGTTAGCGTAAAAGAATACTTATGTATTTTGTTCTGTAACAAGTAGGTCTTAAGTTTGTAACAGAAACAGTAGATGAAGTAGTACTAACTATTATTTTCCTTACATGGCTATGGTTTAAAGGAAGCAGAAACATGGGGAGGTTTTAGATTGATGTTATCATAAATGATACAGTACAGCTGATTCTAGCTGCAGCTTCTGGTTCTTGGTTGGTTTACAAGTTTGGAAGGCCTTTGATTGTGGACCAGTTATTACCTGTGGAAAAACTACACTTGATTGCCTCATTTTCTTGCTTTCTAGGAGAGACAGGTTTAATGTTTGGGCCTCTCTTTGTGTAAGCTATAATATTAGAAAGCTCTAGAATTTAATATCCTTGAGATATGGTATGCTATCGAGTATTAATTACATAAGTTATTATAGCGTGATAAACTTAAAATAATGAACCTTTTACCTGTTTTCCATTATTATAACAGTAATAACTGTTACGGTGTTGTAAGTTATATTTTTGTAAAAGAAATGTTTTCCATTATTATAACAGTAATAACCGTTATATGGTGTTGTAAGTTATCTTTTTGTAATATTTCATTTCTTTTACATCAATTAGGTAGCGCATTTTTCTAGGTAATAATTTTGAGAAAAAAGTTGTATTCTGTGTTCCATTGTTGCCACAACAATTTATTACAGTCGTCCACCAATCTCTTTATTTTATCACCTTGCACTTGCAAAATTTGATGAAAACTATTTTTCTTTCCCATACTTTTATAACTATAATTTTTCTTGCTTATATATTTAGTCATTGTAGTTCAGTTCAGCATTCATGTTGAATTGTCTCGTTGTGATCATTGATTCCTCTCATCCAATTTTCAAAGAGTTGAACAGT
>NW_024868599.1:136048-162696 GCF_013358625.1 Macadamia integrifolia | reverse complement strand
CGAGGGTCCCTCCTTCGGTAGGGGAGTTCGGCCAAAGCCGAACGGACCTGACCGAGGGTCCCTCCTTCGGTTGGGAGTTCGGCCAAAGCCGAACGGACCTGACCGAGGGTCCCCCCTTCGGTTGGGAGTTCGGCCAAGGCCGAACGGACTTGACCGAGGGTCCCTCCTTCTGTTGGGAGTTCGGCCAAAGCCGAACGGACCTGACCAAGGGTCCCTCCTTCGGTTGGGAGTTCGGCCAAAGCCGAACGGACCTGACCGAGGGTCCCTCCTTCGGTTGGGAGTTCGGCCAAAGCCGAACGGACCTGACCGAGAATCCCTCCTTCGGTTGGGAGTTCGGCCAATGCCGAACGGACCTGACCGAGGGTCCCTCCTTCGGTTGGGAGTTCGGCCAAAGCCGAAGGGACCTGACCGAGGGTCCCTCCCTCGGCAGGGGCAAAGCCAAGCAGTGCTGACCGAAGGTCCCACTTTCGACAGGGGGCCCAGTAAAGCCGATCCGAAGCGGCCATAGGTCTTTCTCTCGATCGACCCCAAAGCTTTGGACACTGGTAATGCCAAGACCGAGGGAACAAGTCAACCTCAGAAGATGGTTACTCCCACAGGAAGAAGCTCCTAGTGGAAGTAAGGGGGCTCCTGATACAGCCAAAATAACCTCTCGGTGGGGGCAATGACATGTGTCACTGCGGGGACACGTGTCCTCCGCCAGACGAAGGTTCCAAGAAACCACTCACACTCGAGCACGCTCAATCACCGAGGCACGCCCGCAGAATCACGCGGGATCACGTCGTCTGCATGAGGGGAATATTCCCCCAGAGGGTTGGACGTATTCTAGTAGGACTCTAAGAGGGAAGAAGGGGGAAAAAACCCTAAGGCCGAAGAGCTATATAAGAAGGCACGGAAGAAAGGGGAAGGTAAGTTCTGAGACCCTCATCATTACCCCCTTATTGAACTGTGCGGCCGACCCTGACTTGAGCGTCGGAGGATTAACCCCGGACTGAGCTCCGGGCCTCCGTCGTCTGTGTTTGTGTAGGTTGGAGCAGCGGGGTTTTTGGCAGCAACAGAAAGTAGAGGGAGAAAGAGAACAAAACAGAGCCCACTCGTATTAAGGAAAATCTGAGAAGGTTCCAGTACAAGGTTGAAGCTCAGATATTGACGCCAAGCATCCTAGGATTTGAGCTCCCCTACGGACTTGAAGAATTGAAGTTGATGGGAAAAAGAATATGCTGTATTGCAAGAAGCTCTTTATTCACAAGCCACTCTTCTATTATCTGTTTGTTGTGGCCTCCCCACTAGAATTACTTCCTTCCCGGTTGATCATCTCTTCCGCCTCTCCATCACCAAAACCCTTATTCCATCAAGGTCATTGAAATTGTTGGTGGCAGTAACAAATTTTGTTAATCAGATGAGGGTGAGTGGTACTCAGGTTCACTGGAGCGGAAGGGGGCGAGCTGTGGTAATATTGTAAGGTAAATTTTCAGAATTGGAATCGGAAGATGGGACTTACGGGAGGAGGTGGAGGAGTTGCAAGAAGGCTGTTGGATAGGCAGAGAGGGTGAGACGCGATGAGATCAGATTTTTCATATGGTATTTTAACTTTCTGTTGGCATTTTTAAAAATTGCCCCGACTTTGCTCACAGCATGTTTGCGATCTCACCGTTGGAACGTGAACGCGGACTGGATGAAAAAGCCCGTTCCAGAATGGGCGTCATTCTTAGGCGTGTTCCATTTTTTTTGGCATTCCAGAATGCGATACATATTAAACGCATCCTTAGTGTTCCAACATGCCAAGAAACCCTCGACTTTATTAATAATTTGGGTTAAGTGGACATTCTTATGTGGGACCGAGATTTTCTGATTAAATAAGCAAAAATCACTTCTACTTGTAAAAGAATTTGTAGATTAGGGCTGGCTAACTCTCTCATGCTACCATATCTATTCTACCATCCTTTGGTTCTGATCATAGTCCATTAATGTTACATTTGTATTCTTCATATACGTCTTATAAAATTTTGTTTCACTTCCTGACCGCTTGGTATTGAGCATCCGCTTTTCTTTGAATTTTGTATAGAAAAGTGGAATTTGTTAGGATCTCAGAATTTGGTATGTAAGCTCAATGGTTTGATGAATTTTTTACACGTTTGGAATAAAGATGTTTTTGGTAATTTGGAAAAGATTAAGCCTAAACAGATTCAACTATTTATGGAATTTTGGACATATATGGATTATGGACTAGACCCACAAAATACTAGATCAGTTTAGCTGCCCGAACTGGTCAAATATAATATTTAATGTTCTTGATGAAATTACACAATTTATACTTGCAGAAAAACTGATTGTCAGCACCGCCCATGGTCACGTCTGTCTCAGAACGGTCCACACCATTCTCATGATAGAGCCCATAGAGATTTACATGCAAAACTCAAGACACTAATAGAGCAAACCATCTTTGATCTTCCCTTTCAAAATCTTGTGTAAGTCATGTTCTACCTAACAAAGCTTGCTTGAAGCAAGTCATTGAATTATGCCTTCTTCCCCTAGATCTGAATCCTCTCCACCAGTGAGGTCAATCAGAATCTTCAGGTGATCGTCGTCATCATCAGAGATTAGTTAGAATATTATCTAAGGTAGTCGCTTGTAGAACAAAGAAACCCTCAATCCTACAACTCAAGTTTTAATTGGTTCAACTGGGGGTTTTACATGGAAGGGTAAACTTACTTAAGGGTAAACTTGTTATTTAGAAAATAGTAACCACACCACATCATCACTTAACATTTTTCATCAAACGGTGATTTAAGTGTAATTTCATTTTCAAAATTAGGGATGTACTTGATATTATTAAAAAACGAGGGAGTTCCATCATATGAAGTTTAAATTTATGGGTGGTACAAGAAAATTTTCCTTTCTGTTTTTTTTTTAAATCTATTCTTTCATAGCTAAGGGTGAAGGAAGAAAAAAGAAATATTTTTTGCGGAAAAAAAAATTAATAAAACATTCATTTCTTTTACTAAAAAAAATCCAAGTTAATGTCATATAAAAAGCATTTTTGTTATAGTATTCCTTACAACTGTCCAGGACGACGATACTAGTGATATTTCAGCTTAGAATGCATTTTATTTAGGTGTTTTCCGTATGTTAAATACCATTGGATTGGTTACTTACCTCATATCTCGGATCAAGCATTAAAAATGGGTGGTCTCTACTACTACTTTTCCAAATCCTCCTTGGATCATCCATGAAGGGCACTTCAGCCAAAAAAAAACTCTATGAAGGGCTCAACTGCCATAGGGGAGGTCTATTGGTTAGCAAAGGGTACTTCTCATTTATCTCTTCCCCAGGTTTGGGTATTCTTCACCCCCTTTTCTTGCTTGTAATTCCTTTTTAGCTGCACACATCAGTGTACAGTTGGGAATAATAAATGGGCTGGGTTAAAGGAAGCACCCATTCCACCCTGTCCCTTAAGGTTCGGTTATGGTATGAACTTTATTCCTTGCAGTTATATGAAGCTACAACAAAAAAATTATTCTAGACCTTTTTTTTCTAGATCATAGAGCATTATACTTTGCGGTATCTTTTTTTTGGTAAAGTTCTATGCAGTATCAGAAGCAAATAAAAATTGGAAACTGTTACAGCCTTTACAGTTTGGATTAATTACAGAAAATAAACAAAAAAAATAATAAAACATTGGCCATTTGTGGAATATATATAACTGAGGATATCTCTGCTTGCTGCTGGACTCAAGCATGATCTGTTGGACATAGAAGTAGAGTCTGCCCTCAAAGTGGAATGCAATCTGGAAAAACTGAAGAGCACAAATCACCAATGTGGTATTCCAGTAAGTTGCATTACGGTTCTCTATCAATTTTACTTCATCTTTCTTCTATTTATCTGTTTCCTTTTGTTGAATTTATATCCTGAACCCACCCCCACTGCTACAACTTCCATAATCTGTAATGACCACATACAAGATTTGGACAGCCATCTCCTTTGAGGTTGCTTCTAAGATTGATCCTCTTCTTGGACCTTGGGTCAATTCCCCTAGAAACAGATCCTTATAGCCTCTTGGAACCTCAACCACACTTCTGCTGGGATGAGAGGAAAGGAAACCTTGATCTTTTCTTCTTTTTCTTTTTTTCCCCAAGAAGGGGTATTCTTTCTATTATTGGGGCTTCATTGAATATAATTATTTAAATAAAAACAAAAAATTAGGTGACAAATCTGCTTTCTAGACATTTAAACATCAATTTAACCAACTTAGCAATCATATTCTTACTCTCCTTCCTTCGTCTTCTTCCACGCAGCTGAGTAACATGCATTTACCATGGTAGAGAATGACTCTTGATTGTGTACCAGTCATTACCCAGGGCGGATCAGGTTTATATATGAGAACAATCTTATACGTCCTTGGTCCGTGGATTTGGAATCTATTTTCTCTCTCTTCATTTAATAGATTCTAAATCCACGGATCAGGGAGGTACAAGATTATTCTTGTATGTGAACCTAATCCGGATTCATCATTACCATTGAGATTTGTTGACTAATTGATAGACTAAACTCCCAATGCTGCCCTACATCATATGATTACACTTGGATACAATGAAAACAGGTTCTAATACTATGTAAAGTTGCCATCCCAAAAGTTTGAACAAGTAATAAGGAGGCTTTAGGCTAATTGGTACTTTCGTAGCCAATGTGCAAGATGGATCCGGTCCTCATATGGTGTTTGATCCACACTTCGACTCTATTTAAAATGAAAATCAATTGAAAGAAGAGAGAGATTAAATGGAGAATGGGTCAAACACCATACAAGAATCAATCTCGTACAAGGACTTGATCTGGACTCGCCAATGTGCGGCTAAACTCCCAAAAATATAGGAGAGAGGATCAGATTTATTTATTTTTTGATAGGTGACTTGAGTGTATTAAGCAAAAAGAAAAATATAAAAATACAGATTAAGACAATCCATACAACCTTCTTTTGGCAGACCAAAAGAAAGGTTGAGAGGTCCCTAAATCAAACAGGACAAACCCTGTAACGTAGTTCATTTAATATAGAAAGAAAATCTTTAACAATTAGGAAAAGATGCTATGAAAGAATTAAGTAGCCCAATCACATGAGCAAAGAAAGTACGGAACATTTTTCATGCAACGATTCTTCCGCATAAAGCTTCTCACTATTGGATGGGTCAAGTTTCTAAAGACTTCAGGGTCACCGTCCTCATTTGACTCTAATGCTTCCTCTGAAAAATTCAAATGTATACCCTCTATATTATCAACTTGATGGATCACCTCCACACTGTGGTTTAATTCAACTTGATCTATCACCTCCTCACTATGATTCAATTCTCTCTTCCTATGAAGAAATAAGGGAATCTACAAGATTCTCAATTTCTTTGAAATACGAGAATGTTTTCATACACCCCTGATTTGTGGATTTGAAATCTATTAAATAAGAGAGAGAAAATGGATTCTAAATCCACGGACCAAGAGCATATGAGAAAATTCTCGTACGTGAACCTGATACGTTCTCACAATACACTAGTTCTTTAGAATGAATATCCATTTTATCCTCTCTTCTTGGCTCAGATACAACTTTTAACTAACATTCTAAGTTTTCAGTGATTAGCAGTCAAGTCTTGCTAGAGAAGAAGCCTCGGTTCTTTCACGAATTCCCAGTACAGGTTCAAAAGCTCTGGAACAAATGGGAGCTCCGATTGGTGGTTCTACTCAGCCTCTTCTTTCAAATCCTCCTTATATCGTTGGGCGACCGCAGAAGGAACATCAATAAAAATTGGGTACAAATCATTCTATGGCTTACTTACTTGTGTGCGGACTGGGTTGCAGCTGTTGCCCTCGGCATCCTCTCCCACAGTATAGATGGCCAACTAAAAACCAACGAACTCACAGCCTTCTGGGCTCCATTTCTTCTATTACACCTCGGCGGTCCAGACAACATCACTGCCTTCGCCTTAGAAGATAATGAGTTGTGGTTGAGACACTTACTTGGGCTTGGCGTCCAAGGCAGCATTGCATCTTATGTCTCCATCAGGTCCTGGACGGGTACTGGGGTCTCATTTCTTTCACTTCTCATGTATGTTCCTGCAATTGTCAAATATGGGGAGAGGACATGGGTTCTCAGTTCCGCAAGCAAGGAGCGGTTGAGAGACTCTATGCTTCGTCCCCCTGATCCGGGCCCAAGTTATGCCAAATTCATGGATGAATACAGCTCTAAGGAGGAGGAAGGATTTCAGGTGACCATAGGAAGTATTGAAGAAGAAAGTCTACAATCCCGTCGTTACAGTACCCATAACACTAGTGGCCTCAATGATGGTGATGCTGAGGATTTGGTTAAAGCACATTACTTCTTTGAGATATTCAAGCGTCTGTTCGCTTTTCTCATTCTCAGCTATGAGGATTGGGAAGAAAGCAAATTATTCTTCCAAAAAATTTCTTACCAAAAGGCTTTCAATTTGATCGATATTGAACTTGGATTCATGTTCGATGTACTTTACACCAAGGCAGCTGTGGTTTATTCTATGATAGGCTGTATTCTAAGGACAATCAGTTCGTCCTTCACATTCATTGTGTTTATTGTGTTCTTGAAAGTTGACAAGGGAGAGCATCCACCCACCGATATAATCATAACTTACCTATTGCTTGCTCTGGCCATCATCCTTGAGATTTATGGGGCCATCGTTCTAATTACGTCGGATTTGGTGTTCCTCTGGCTAAGAGAGCGAAGATGCCCCCTTGCTGGCCTCGCTAGACGACTTTGGAAATGCCGGAGGCAGCGGCGCACAAGTACAAGGTGGTCTAATTCCATGGCACAATACAGTCTATTAAGGGTTTGGCTCAAAGATGACCCTGCAAGATTAGATGAGAACCTTAGGAAGTTGTTGGGCATTGAAAAAATGCTAAGGAAGTACTGTTATACAACCTATAGGCAAGTCCCTAAAGAGTTGAAAGAATTTATCTTCCAACAGCTCTGTAGAAAATCAGACAAGGCCATCAATTTCAAGGAAGCAAAGTGCCAATGCGCAAGTAGAGGTGGTGAGGTACTTCAACGAGGACAGTACAGTGATCTCCATGGTTTGCTTGGGTGGAGTATAGATGATGTAGAATATGACCAAAGCATTCTTATTTGGCACATTGCTACAGAACTCTGCTATCAGTCTGATGGTATTGGTCAAAAACACAAAGAAGGAAACATAAGCAAGGTATTGTCAGATTATATGTTGTATCTTCTACTAGTGTGCCCTTTTATGTTGCCTGAAGGGATTGGAGAGGTCAGGTATCTAGATACCGAGGCAGAAGCCATGCATTTCTTCCAAGAGAAAACATCAAATCTCAAGACCAAACGCCGACCTCTTGATTTGTTGCTGCAAGTGAAGACTGATATTCCACCTATTGAAGTGAAAGGTCCCAAAAGCAAGTCTGTCCTATTTGATGCATGTAGGCTTGCAAATCAGTTAAAAGAATTGGAAAGGAATAAGAGATGGGAGATAATTAGTGTGTTGTGGGTGGAGATGCTATCATTTGCTGCAGCTCAGTGCAAAGGGCAAAATCATGCTAAACAACTCGGACAAGGTGGAGAACTTCTCACTCATGTGTGGCTTCTAATGGCACATCTCGGTATAACAGAACAATTCGAAATGCAGACAGTTGCAAGTAAGTTGATTTGCAGATGATAAAGAATAGCTTGGCAATTATCTCTTCACATATGATGTAGGGATCGATCAGGATCTACACTCAGAACTATCGGGCTTAGGCTACTTTTAGTCTGATAAAGGATTCTCCTCATTTAACTTTTATATGTCAGCTAGCTGTGTTATTGTTCCTACCAAATGAGAATTGAGGATCTTTTAGTGTCTAGTGTGTGTAATATATTTCTCAAGTAAATAAAATATGTGCTTTGTTCAGGGGAAAAAATAGGGATCATTTAACCGCAGTCTTTTGATAATGCCTTGGACTTCTGATTTATGTGTGATCGTTATGAAACCATGACCATCATATGCAAAGACAAAGTTTCAATTAACAAAGATAACATCAGCCCATCCTACTCCAAAGGAGTCTGATATGAAGCTCCCATTTGAGACAACAATGTTAGATGTACTTGGAATAAGCTCTTAATAGTTGATCCAACAAAATTTAGGATCTATGTTTATGCCTATGGATTGTGGTAAAGAAGGCAGGGGTGGGTAAAACAGATTAAGGTCCTTCAGCCATTTGTTAATATTTGTCATGACTAGTTCAGGTTTGAACTGTTCGCGCTATCCAAATGAAATGGTAAGTGATAGCAAAAATTGATTAAGAAAAATTTTAAATTTTGAGAGGACATGTCCGAGTTGGAAGCAAGTGCTGACAAATGGATGATATGGAATTCCCTTGAAAGATTCTCAGTTCTTAACCCAGGATGCATGCTGTACAAAGTTGTTTAGAAATGGAACAGGAGAGGAAAAGGTGCCATTCCTTTTCCATTTTCGCAGAACAGAGAGGACAAATTGTATCCAGGTTCAGAAAAGGAGCTATGTTGGCCTTGGTCAATAGACCCTTGTTAAGAAGTTTGCATAGGAAATTTTAAAGTTGGGGTGAAGATCAGATTTCCATAAGCACTTCCATATTGATTTTTCGCTTTGAGAGGATGAAGAAGGTCTCTGATTGATTAAGAACTTAACTACTATTTTAGTAAGAACTCTACATGATGGACAGAGATGGCAGATAAGGATTTCCTCATGAGTATATACAGAAATGGGTATTCTCAAAATTTTCTCAACCAGAGGTGAGTGAAAGATCTCAGAAGTGGCACACTCCATCGCCTATTTACTAATAGATCAACCACAATAGAGAAAGAGGAATGTGTTTGGCTATGCGAATTGTAGGTATTATAGCAACCTGGAATCCAAAGTTGATGCCAAATATTGACTTTAGAACCTGTCCCTATTTTGTATTTTTCAACAAACCATGCTATGGTAAGTAGGGATTGATTGCAATATAGATTTGATTAGTATGCCTCAACCTGCCAGGGATAGAAGAGTTGAGTCTGGATCACGTCCTCGTATGAGAATGATTCTCGTACGATGTTTGATCCACATTTGGACTCCACTCAAAATAAAAACCAATTAAAAGAAGAGAGAGATTAAATGAAATCAAAGTGTCGATCAAACACCGTACGAGAATGATGACCTGATCCATACTCGGGATAGAAGTGGGGCTTTTCATAGTGCCAATTTACTCCACATCCTAGCACAAACATTAGATAGGCAACAGGATTTTCATCTATAGTCTACACCCAAGAAGGAGAGTCCCGAGATACAAGGTACTCAGGGGCATCTCTATCATACCTAGGATGTCGCAATGGCCCTCTTAGAACAAGAAGGGGGTACATTTAAGACTAACTTTTTTCAATGTTTATTTTCTGTCCAGTAGTAGTACTTTGAAACAGATTAAGAACAGCCTGAATGATTCTAATGTCGCCTTCCGATGCTCAACAGAAAAGGAGTGTCATTTACAAAAAATAGGTGAGTAATTTCTGGAGCTGATCGAGAAACTTTTATTCATTTAAAACAATTCCCCTCCCTAAAGATGTTCAACATCCTCGATAGTCTTTCTATGACAAGGATAAAAAGATAAGGAATTAAATGGCAGCCTTGTCGTATTCCCTTAAGAAAGTATGAGAACACTAATTAGGTCATTCCACTTTTTAAAGAAACCTAAGAATTGGAACGAAGCTCTTATATAGCCCCACTCCATTTTATTATACGCTTTGGACATATCTAGCTTGATGGAGACCCATCAACTTTACCACTTCTCTAGCAATAGCAATGATGATATTGTCAGAGATTTGACGACAATTAATGAAAGTTGTTTGAAAGGGAGAGATGAATTAAGGACAAATGGTCCTAAGGCCATGAGCTAAGATCTTGTCAATAGTTGTATAGGACACCGTGTATAAACTGATGGGTCCTAACTCCTCAAGGCCACAAGCCTTATCCTTCTTTGGGATCAAAGCAAGAACAGTATGATTTATACCCTGGTCAGAGAGGAAAAGAAGTCAGAGACAAATTTGAAGACGTCTAAATGGATAAAATCACAACATTTTTTATAGAAGATGGCTGGAATACCATCATAGCCAGGGGATTTAAGGCTCCCTATACTGGACATTGACTCTTTCACTTCCTCTAAGGAGGGTGTTGAGCAAAGAAAGTCATCCTCCCAAGAAGAGAGATTCTGGAAAGAGGTAAGGTAGGAGTGATGGGTCCTGAGGGTTGGAAGTCATAAAAAGAGACCCAAAATGATTTGGAAAAATAGGAGCTATCTCACTTAAATAAAAAAACTGAACACCATCTGGTGGTGCCATACGAGGTAAAAAACTTGCTCATTAAACTTAAGTATCTCAATCCAAAAACAAGAAAAGAATCGTGAAAGTCTGTGGCTTGTGTGTCCCCAAGACAAGCCCCCGTACAGTAAGCGGCCCTTCCACAGGATCAATGGGCGATAGTGGACATGCCAAGACTTGAACCCACAACCAGCCAGCTGGAACGGTGATGGATTGAGGACATTTTCACCACTAGGCTACCAACCCCATTGGTTACCTCATAGGGTACCTGACAAATTAAGGAACTAATCAGTAAAGTCAAAATATCTTGTCCTATCAAAGAAAGTTGGGGACATGCACTCACCATTCTAAGTTGAGGTCCAAAGCACCAAATACGGTACCTGAGAACCATAAATTCAGAGCTAATGTAAACTAGTAATCTTCTACAATGACCCTTCTGTTAGCCTTAAACTTTTCAGTGAATTCCTTGGGCATGTTGGCCAATTTCAATTCCTTAACGGTCCCTAGTATTTGAGGGAGCAGCTTCAATTTCTTGCAGGATCTGATTTCCAATTCTTCAAGCTTCGGCATTGCTCCATTCTCTACAGTCAATTCCTCCAGCTCCTCTAGCTCCCGAATAGTTAACTGTTGAAGTTTCCTGAATCCTTCTTTTGAGCAAACCATAAGGTTGCCCGTGAAGGATTTGGATGATAAGACAAGGACCATTAGCTTGGGTAGCTTCTCTAGCACTGGCATTGGATCTTGTTTTAATTTAGTCTCAGACAAGGTGAGGCTAGTGAGGTTTACTGCGAATTCCTGGAGATCAATTAAATTTTCTAGTGGCTCCTGCAAATGAAATAATAATAAGCGCAGGAGATCAGTGAGGCAATAGCAACAAGATTGACTAAAGCAATAAAATGGGTATCCTCAAAATCCCAGGTTTCAATTAATTACAGTTACCTGAAAGACACGATTTTGTCCAGTATAAAGCTCAATTGAAGTGTCAAAGTGCGACCAAACTTCTATGATAACAGAACTCACGTGAGCAACCTTCAGACTACCATCCCCCATAACAATGTTACTGGTGAATTGCTTAGGCATTTCAGTTAACTTCAATTCAGTGAGGGTCTTTGGTAGATTTGGCAGCATCTTCAATATTTTGCAGGATCTGATCTCTAACTCCTTAAGATTTGGCATTGCTTTATCCTCCACAATCCACTCCTCTAGTTTCTCTAGCCTCCAAATTTTCAGTACTCGAAGCTGAAGGAATCCTTGTGATACGCATTGCATACGCTTGCCAATGAAGGATTTTGAGAACAACCTAAGAAGATTTAGCTTCGGTAGCTTCTCCAGTATTGGCATTGGGTCTGTGTCTAGTTGGGTTAGAGACAAGGTGAGTGCAGTGAGGTTCGACCCAAAATCATGGTGGTGATATAAATTTCCCCACCGTCCCTGCAAATACATCCGAGAGAGTTGCTTGTGTTTAAAAATATGCCTCAACAAACTTAAAGTCGCCGGTTCACCCCGTTGTCCCCACTCTGCATCTTTGGATGTCAACCTTAACATTCCAAGGTTTTCCAGTTCCCCAATCCACTTAACCATTACTTCTTTCTGCTGCAGACTTAACTGGCATGTCAATCTCAGTTTTTTAAGTTTTGTTAACTTGTATAGACCATCCTTCCAATCATCATCATCAACAACAAC
Organism: Macadamia integrifolia; assembly: GCF_013358625.1. Classification (NCBI taxonomy): domain Eukaryota; kingdom Viridiplantae; phylum Streptophyta; class Magnoliopsida; order Proteales; family Proteaceae; genus Macadamia; species Macadamia integrifolia. The sequence continues at coordinate 150,683 of NW_024868599.1, read as the reverse complement.
TCCTGACAAAGTTTGGAGGTCACTCAAGTAACTAAATTGTGTAACGAGTACACTGTGGTGCTTCTGGTTCAGGTAAAGGTGTTGCAGCTTTTGCATATTCCGAATAGTAGGGTAATGAACAATGTCGGTATGTTTTGTATCTAGAGTTTGAAGGTTACGCAAGTTGCCAACAGATGAGGGCAGTTTGTCCAAGAAAGTCCATCTTAACCCAAGGTAACGCAAGTTAATTAGCTCTCCTATTGCTTCAGGTAGACTTGGTTTATACACACGCTCAAGATCAAGAACCCTGAGAAACCATAAGTGGTTATTATGGATGCATCTCTTAAGAAAGTTCCCTACTTCTTGCCCTGGTTTATATCCAACAGGATAATTGAAGCACCATAAAGAACGGAGAGCTTGGTAAGTTTCTAGTTCATGAGGAGAATTTATGTTACTGTGAATAGGACGACAATAGGGGTCCTCGCCATTACAATGATCGGCAATTCTATGAATGCAGAACTTACCATCATCATCATGAGAAGATTCAAGGACACCACCAGCTTTTAAGATCTGAACCAGTGGAAGATCAAGGGAAATACAATATACCTTAGCTATCGCAGCAGAATTTTTGTTGATGGCCTGAATTAAGTTGAGATCTTGCAAGTCTTGCATCCACCTCATAGCTGCTGCTTCCTCACCAGGAATTACAGAATTGCTCTGCTGCCAGAGACCCCCTTCTATTGCCCATGTCAGAATCAACCTCCTTTCAGGGATTTTTTTCGCTATAGGAAAGAGATGCAAGAACTGTTTCACATGTATAGGTAGGATGTCAAAAACAGAGTATGACAAGTTAAACCAAGGGTGTTGGTCTTGACTGAGACGTGCATCGGTACCATGGAGCATACATGACCACTCCACAATGTTTGGATCTTTAGTGGACAACAATTTTGCCAATTTTATAATTAAATTGGGGATACCTCCACATTTTTCCACCATATCTTTTCCAAGGGCTTCCATCTCATGAGAGAGAGGGAAGGGAGACAGAGACTCTGTTGTGGTGTCCTTGTCTCTTGTATTGCCAAGTCGCCAGGGAGCTATGAATAGCTTCTTCATGAACAACTCCCAGCTTTCTGCTTTGCTTAATACCTTCGATCGGTGCAAGTAGTGGGCAGAACAAGCAACCCCTGCATCCCGAGTTGTGAGGATAATCCTGCTTCCAGGTCCACCTTGTGGGATTTTTTCTTGCAGTTTTCTCCAGACTTGAGGGTTACCAATATCATCAATTACTATGAGATACCTCTTATCCTGCTGGAATTCATTAATTTGCTTATAAATATCCTTCCAAATCTCACTCAAATCATCGTCCATTGCAGAGATGCAAACCCAGGCTTTACACTGAAAATGTTTTCTTACATAACTGCTTTTATAAATCTCCCATGCTAGTGTTGTCTTTCCAATGCCTTGGATTCCAAGAATTGATATTATTTGGTGCTTAGGGAGAGCATTGTCCAACAACTCTTCTTTGTCCATACTCAAACCAACAACATTGCTACTAGGATCCTCCTCTACTTCTTCATCAATATCAACAGAAGAACGTATCAAGTCTGACAGGTTGAATGACTTTCCTCCCCAATAATGACTCAAAGTTTCTGCAAACCTCGCTTTCAACCTCTTGATCCTCCCTGATATCTGTGTGATCTCTTTCCGAAAGCTTTCATCAACTTTAGAATCCTTGGGGCTGGCATACCTCTTAAGGATTGGCTTCCTCTTCCGGCTGCTTGCTGTCCTGAGTACGTAGTGCACAATGGCGGCTACTGCATCATTAACGATTTCCTGCAAATCTTGCCATCTTTCAACTTCTTCTTTATCAGCGAATCCATCTTCATCGTTTAGGAATATCTTCATAGCCAAAAGTTCACGGCAGATCAACTGGACTTCGCAATCGACAGTTTCCAAGTGAGACCTTTCCCAATTGATCATTTCAGCAAATTCTCCTATCGAGGAAAGAACAGTTCTAGCCATCGGTTCACTCAAAAAGTGCTTCAAGCTTCAAAAGAGGTCAGAAACGAAACAATAAAAGGATAACAATAGCTCTTACATGATAAGACTGTTGAGGTTCTTTACGAAAAGAATGAATACTGAATAGGATTCAGTTGTCACACTGAATTTGATCCCAAGTTGATTAGGCCACACTGAATGTGATCTGGATTCCAACAGCCCATGGATTTGACTAGATTGCAATGGTTTAGTGTTTTTGAAGTGGGGAAATAAGTATTCTTGGTCTAAGTTCCTGGTAGTACAGAAATGTTCACTACAAAACTAACAAGGATTTCAAAAACCAGAAGTAGAAAGTGATAATGATGAAAGAAATGTACCTCTTCCAAGAAGACCCAGTATGAAGATTGGATTGAAGCACCTAAGAAGAGCTGCCATTGCTGAGAAATCTACATTTTTGTGGCATCCAGGTCTACATCTAGGGGCAAAGATTCTCTGATGACCTCAAATGGTACCATTGCTGTTTTTCAATTTGTTTTTTCTATTTTTCCTTTACTTCCCCCTCCCCCCGTACAAGCATGATTTTCATGTACCCAAAAATAACGAGATTTGATCTCTACTATCAATAGTTGGAGATTTTTCCACCAAGCCAAGCACGACAACTCTCCTTTTTCCCTTTATTTTATCCAATCCATTTCCCTTTATTTTATCTAATCCATTTTGGTTGTCCTCTTAATAAGAAAATACACAGAGGGACTGCTCTTTGCTATTCCTAGCATCTTTTTTATTTTTTTGACTTTATTAAGCCAAGGGAGACAACTCTTTTTTTCCCCTTTACTTTATCTAATCAATTATGGTTGCCCACTTACCAAGTAAATATACTGAGGGATTGCTAGTTAATATTCCAAATTGAGGCACGTGATTGTTCAGAATTATTCCTTCATAAAAAATTGTTTGTTAGCATATACTTTGCTTATAAAAATAAGTTCTTACTTTTTCTTTTTCTCTTTTATACTTTGTTCTTTTACTTTATCTTTATTAGCCAAGAGAGACGATTTTTTTTTCCCTTTACTCTATCTGATCAGTTTCTTAACAAGCAAATATACAGAGCGGTTACTCATTAATATTCCAAATTCTGGCACACGATTGTGCAGAATCATTTCTTTGTCCAAAAGTGTTTAGTAGCATATACTTTTCTTCTTATCAAAAAAAGGTTTTCACTTTTTTTTTCTCCTTCTTTCTTTTATGCTTTTTCTTTTTCTTAATTACATTAACTTTTGTTTGCATGAGTTCTTTTACATCAATGGGTTGGTCAGCCTTTTTTTTCTTTTCCTCATTTTTCATTTTCTTTTTTTTATCAACTTAAACTGAATTATTTCACTTCTTGACAGAAAAATACTGCATTATTTCACTTCTTACTTGGAGGAGTGTAATGGTTGCGATGGGTGTTCTCCTAAAGGGTATTGGGAAAATTATTGATAGTGGCACCTTGATGAGTTTGAATCAGATTTGTCGTACGAGGTACGAAAACCTGATCATCCGAATTCTAACTCGATCAATATTTGGTCCTGTTAGGGCAAACACCAACAATTACAAAGAAAAATATAGACACAGATTCGCACACAAAATAGATTTTAACGGGGTTCATACAAAGATGAGGTGTGCTATGTCTTCCGGTGAAGAAGAAGACGTTTCATTACTATAAAAGAGAGGTTACAATGGAGATCGTTCAAATACATCCGAACAACGGCAAGAAAACTTGCTCAAAAACCTTAGTTCAAAAAACACCTCAAGTTACAATGTCTACTCAACAAGACAATAGAACATTATATATTCCTTCAAGTCACGGGTCGATCTATTTGGTCACAGTCCATCAGGTCGAACCTTACCTACCATCATAGATGTCAGACAAAATCTCATATGAGTCGCAACCAAAAAAAACGTCGGAGCTTATCATTTTTCAAAACGAGTCAAGAATTGGAGACAAACTTAACAGGTCCAATCCTTGGATTTCTTTCAAGAAATGAAAACGATAACAATAAAAATAATAATAATAATTAACGTTTGCATATTTCAAGAAGTTCTAGCCAAAGGCATTGTGGGATCATATCTCAATTAACTCAATTCAGAGGACAAGGGCCAACGGAACTGAATCTCTAAATCTTGTTTCGAGAGAGAGATGGGATACATTGAAATGGCTTCTCTCCTGAACAAATTGACTGAGAAGCTGTTACAAGAAGCAGATTTGTTTCATGAAGTGAAGGATCGAGTCTGGTCCCTTCTTTGCATGCTAAAGAGGTTAAGGCCTTTTGTAATGGAAGTCCACAGAGAGCAAAGCTCAAAAATGGAGGAATTAATGAGAGAATTCGTAGAATTAGTCCATGAGGCTGACGATGCTATCGATTCATATGTCACCATAAAAGCTATTAGACGAATGGAAAACATCTACGCCAGCGAGAAGGATAGAGACGGCGATATGAAGGCTGATGAACTGAGAAGTAAAATTGAGGGCATCAGGTTGAGGCTCCAGTTATGGCACAAGCGTTGCCTTACTTGCAGGGCTCCCTCGTCAGTGATTGCGCACAATGATCACATGGTAGTAGGCCTTGAAAATGAAGTAACAATGATGATTGAGCGGCTTATGGATAAGGATCCTCAACCTGATGTCATTCCGATCGTTGGTCCCGGAGGTGTTGGTAAAACAACACTGGCTCGCAGAGTTTATAATCACCCAACCACAGTGGAGAACTTCCCCTGCCGCGCATGGATTTATGCATATAATGTTCACGAGTTTTCCATCACAAAGTTATTGCAAGAAATCATCAATCAGGTAAGTCATTCTCCTCCTCCTACTACGGATACAGCTGCAGTAGATCAAGACAACGATCACGATGGAGAAGAGATGATCCTCAGGGATTTGGCCAATCAAATTTACAAGCATCTGAAAACCTGTGACAGGTATCTCCTTGTTTTCGATGATGTTTGGAGAACCCAATTCTGGGATGACATTAATATGATCTTCCCCGACAATAAAAATGGAGGTGGAGGTAGGATAATTTTCACTACTCGCTACGATGAAGTGGCCTCGTACGCAATGCCAAGAAGGCGTCCCTTTTATCTGCAACCACCCTTGAACAAGGAAGAGAGTTGGGCGCTTTTCTCGGAGAGGGTAGCGTCCAGCTCCAGAGACGAAGCTAATATGGAATCCCAATCCCAATCCCATTCGAATCAACTGGAGCCGGATCATCATCCATGGAAAGAATGGGTAGATGAATGTGGTGGGCTACCACTTGCAATTGTTGAATTAGCAGCAGAACATCAACGCTTTATATCGTCAGCGGCGGCGGTTGATAAGGAAGAGGATGACCATTGGGACAAAAGATTTCCAAAGGGAATTTGGGAATTGATGTATGAAAATTTACCACATCACCTGAAACCGTGTCTTCTCTATCTGGGGGTTCTCAATTCGTGTTGCTCCAACATATTTAAGGAATTGTTAATTGCAGAGGGCTTTGTGGAACAACCAAGGACGACCAAGATTCGAAGTGAAAAGACAGTAGCCGACGTAGAAGAGGAAGTGGAAAACTATGCAGAAAAATACCTGAATGAGCTTATTGATCGAAACCTGGTTGAAGTCGTAAGTAAGCGTTGGGATGGGGGTATCAAAGATATTGCCATTTCCAAGCGGTTGCAGTTGATGAATTTCTGTAGATTTAAGGCCAGAGAAGAAAATTTTCTAGAGATTGCAGAATTTGAGATTATTCCATGGGAAGCAAACCGAATTTCCGTACGAGGATGGTACGGGAAATACTTTGAATTCATCAGTCAAGGTAATTCGCCGATGAAAGCTCGCTCTTTTCTGATGTTGGAGGATTCAAATTTTCCATCAGAAAGAAATTTTGATGGAAATGATTGGAGTCCTCTGCTTCAAAATACTTCACTTAGGGTGTTGGATTTCGGTGTGGAATTTAACCATACAATTCCAAGGGAAATTGACAGGCAAATTCATCTAAGATACCTGAGAATTAATTACCAAGGAAGTATAACACTTCCACCATCCATATGCAATCTGTGGAATCTACAGTTTCTCCGATTAAAGAATAACAATCCCAGGTCAGAAATCCCGCTGGAAAGATTTTGGAGAATGAGACAATTAAGGCATCTATTGTGTAGTGATGAGCTTCGTCTCTCCCAACCACCTGATGATGGCAATGACAGGCGTTTAGTGTTTTACAATCTCCGGAGCCTAAAGTATGTGTCTGCTTATTGTTGTACCAAGAATTTACTCTCAAGTATGCCCAATTTGGTTAGACTGGCTGTGGGAGGTGACATAAAACAGACCCACATTGATGAAATATCCAATAGTCTTCCCCTGTTGAAGCACCTTCAGAAACTAGTGTTGCGAGGTGGTGAAGCCATGAGGAATGACACCATATCTCTTCTCAGGTGGGACGATTTCCGGCCAAACATCACTTGCCTCTCCTTCAAGCGCACCCGACTAGTGGGAGACCCAATGCGTATACTGGGGAAGCTACCCAACCTTCAGGTCCTCAAGTTAGCATTCAACGCCGTCGATGGAGATGTTTTAGACATCGGTGTTACTACTGATGATGGCGATGTGTGGTTTCGTCAGCTCAAGTGTTTGAAACTTGAACAATTGAAGATAAGGAGGTGGAATCTGTCAGTGGGAGCAATGCCTGGTCTTGAAATACTAGTTATTAGAAATTGTACTTCTCTCCAGGGTCTCCCATCAGAAGCTCTGCAGGAAATCCAGAGTTTGCAGCAGATGGAAATACACCATTACGTTGATCCAGCAGTGGAAACAGCCGCAGTAGCTATTCAGGAATGTGTCGGGAAGGATCATCTTCAGCTCCGCTTAATGAAAAAACCGGATGACTTGAATGTTGGTCAGCGAGTAAATTAATCGCCCTGTTTTCAGGGTTGTGAAAGGACCTTGGCCCACTGAAAATAGGGATTTGTGCATGGGCGTAGAGAACACAGTAGGTACAGTAGCATTTTTTCTCCCTTCAAATTAATTCATCTTTAAGTTTTTAAAGAAAAAAAGAACGTTACTCAGTAATGCATCTAGGTGCAAAAAGATCACATTGAAGATGCTTGTACTTGCTCTCCCATTGGTCATGCATGTGGGTTTTTTCTTATGCCTGTGGGTAGCGTTCTCTTGCCCATATTTTAAATAACATTCTTTATTTCTACTATTAGAAATTTGTAAGCATTTGTACCTTCATAGCTGCATCTTTGTTTTGTGCAGGATAGGTTTCAGCATGGTTCCAAGCTGACAACAGCCTTATGAGGTCTTTATAGGTTTTATTTTCTACCTTTTTTCCCCTTTTGGTTCCGTTTGTTTTCATGTAGACTTTTTCATGTAAACTTTTCATATATAAATTTTTGGTGTGTGTCTGCATCTCTCCTCCTCCAAGAAAAGTCTCCCATGTTCCTCTCATCCCAGCCCCCCTCCCACTGGTTGAGCCACTTGCTCCAAGAAACCCAACAGTGTGCCCGCACCAATCCCTACCCATAAAATTTTTCATATGCTAAAACATTTTCCAATGCTTGTTAATTTCCAAGAGGTAAAATATGTTGTAAATGTTATTGTAAAATTTTTCAATGTTTGTTTGTCATTTATTTTATGTGATAAAATTATTTAAAATAATTGCGTAAGATGTCATTATTGCAAATTTGACCCATGTTTTATATGGATGTAAGAAAATCATGGATCAAAAACAAAAGAGCAATCCAATGCACGATCCTCACTTCCACTAGTGCAAGGTTTGGGACGGGCAAATGTATGCAAGTATGCAACCTTACCCCCTACTTCGTAGGAGAAGCTATCCCAAGTTTCAAACATGTGACCGACTTGTAGCAATAGTGCAACTTTGGACACCCAAATACAAAGCTTATGTGATCCATTTAAGACAACAAAATTTCCAACCGGAAGACATGACATACCCTTGTAAAGTTTTTTGGGCTCATCTAAGAGTATATTTGGTTCAAAATTTAGAATTAGAACCATTTTTGGGTGAATAAAAGTTAGGCAATTTTGAATTAAATTTTTTAGGAATTAGAATCTAAATCAAACAAAGGTTAAAATAGCAAGCACTCATATCATTTTTTTTTTTTTTTTATGAGAAAAGAAAATAAAGATGAATTAAATCTGAAAAGAGTCTGTATTCTCAGTTACAACCAATCTAAGCTTTTCATTCCTAGTTCTATTTGCCAAATTATTAACTAAGCATATGTGGTCTCTATCTTGTTTCAAAGCATTACATTCGGGGAATAGATTTTTCATGGATTTGCTATCTAAAAGAAGGTGAAGCAGCTTCTATGACCATTTTGATATAGAATCATCTTGCATCCAGTCTTGTAACTTCAGACAATATGTGCAAATGCTTATGATTGTGGCTCCTAAAGATCTTGCTTGTTGTAGTCGTTCTTGCCTTTGCTTCTTTAACATTATTTGCATAGCCATAATCCATAGAGATAGAAAAAAATTTAATTTGAGAGATAATGATAGATGCCCATCCAACTTGCCTGAAGACTGCCATCACAAATCAATAAGTAAGTTATTTTTTCTATAATAGCTAAGTAAATCCTTTTTTGACATAGATATGTTGGATTTGGGAACCTCCAGTAAAAAGTTTTGAACAAGAAAAAGATTGAGTTCAACTACCCATCTATTAATATTTTGAGAATTTGCAAAGGGCTAGGTTGACAAAAATTTGCCCCACAGTCACCTAGCAGTCCAAATAAAGTAGCATGTAAGATAAAATCTTGACAAAAATAAATAAATGTCTATGGTGGAAAAAAAGAGGGGAAGTAGATATGTTGACAACAGGTCAAGGATAAAATCAGTAGTGGGATATTCAGTTCTCATTCCTAATAGACCTATACATGTTGCCAAAATTCCTTATGAAAGTGGACAAGAGATAAAAATGTGTCATTACGTTTCCTTTTCTAATTATCAATTCAATATGTCCTTGGTGAGAATACCTCCCTACAAAAATTTTCACAAAATCAGCAAAACTTTGGATGAATTTTTTTGTTTCCAAATCAAATGCCATACCTTAGGCTCTCTTTGGTTTGATTTATATTTGTATTTATTTGACTTATTTCTATTTTTACAAGTGTTTGGTATAATTTATAACACGTATTTCTATTTATAATAAATTAGAATAAATCACAAATCACAAATTACTCTCAACCTATTTGTGATTTGTGGCAACAAATCATTTATGTTGATTTTTGTGCTACCTTAAATGAGCATATGTGCTAAACTACTCAAAATCAAAGATAAATAGGTAACTTTAGTATGTTTTATACTTTTCCAATAAAAAACTCCAAATCCTATCATTTCTCTCGCTCGAAGCTCAAAGCTAAAGGTGAAACCTGAAACCTATTTTCTCATTATATAATATATTTTATAAATAGTAATCAAACGAATACTATTTGTGGTCCATAATTTATTGTCACAAATAATTTCTAAAAAATAGTTAATAAATACGAATAGAAATCATACCAAAGAGAACCTTAGAGATAAGAGAGTGGGATGATGCTGCTAAAGACGTGCCAGGAGAAATACTTAGCTTTAAGGACTGTACACCATAAAGCTGAGGGATTATTGAGAAATATCCATCCTAGTCTGATGAGGAGAATCTCATTGTGGACTTGGTTATGTCCAAACCAAGCCTACCTAGATTTTTGGGCTTGCAGATGCTCAACCAAGAAATCAGAGACAACTTCTTGTGTCTATCCTTTTCACCACACCAAAAACTGAACTTATAGAGTCTAGCTTACTATAAATACTCTTTGAAACAAAAAACGTGACATAAGAAGCAACAATTTCCACTGAGCCAATTTGCTCTGAACCCCATGCATTGATTTTTGGAAGGAAAGTCTTTTTGCTCTATTAACAATAAGGGAGGCACTAATCATTTCTTTCATACCCAAAGTCTGGCAGATCTGTCATCAAAGGCCTTCGGGAGTAGTATTATTGTTGAAGAAAGCTTCACTTTTATTTAAGTTGACTTGTTGGCCGGCATGGTCTTGAAAAATATGGAGAATTCCCTGGATAGTAGTAATGTCCTCAAATCTGGCACAACAAAAAATGAAAGTGTAACCAGCAAAGAAAAGATCAGTAATTTCAGGGGCGTGCTTTGCAATCTTAATCCCTCGAAAAAGATTTAAATCTCGATAGATCGATAATAATCGGGAAAGACCTTCCATAGCAAGAATGAAAAGGTAAGGATTAAGAAGACATCCTTATCAAATACCACGAGAGTGTTCAAAATATTCAAATATCCCACCTTTAAGCTTAATAGAATATGAAACTGAAGACATTAAGTAGAAAACAAGATCACACCAATGATTAGAAAAACATAACAATTCAAGAATGGCACGAACTACGGTCCATTTCAATCGGTCAAAAGCCTTAGAGATATTAAATTTAGTGGCTAGCCATCTACGTTTACCTTTACAATGTCCAAGGTAATGAAATATTTCATGAGCAATGATGATGTTAAAAGATATTTTTCGTCCTTTGACAAAAGCTGATTGGAATGGAGAAATAAACCGGTCTAAACATTTTTGTAACCTTCTGGCTACAAGTTTAGAAACAGTCTTATAGGCCACTATACACAAACTAATTGGTCTTTCTCCGATGAGAAGGGCTTTAACTTTTTTGAGAATTAGAGTAAGAAGGGTGTGATTAGTACCATATGGAAAGTGCAAATTAGAAAAGAAACCCTAAAAAGAATAGTCAAATTGAAATGAGGGCTTAGGGATAACCAATATATATATATATATATATAACTTTGTTTTGTGTATTCATTTTCAATACAATCATGAATACATTACATCCTTAGGGTTAGCACTACTCATCATGAAGGATCAAGAGTGCTAAATCTGGTTTAGTTAGATTGTTGGGGGTATTTCAAGATTGTTTGTGAGTGATTAGCTATGTTAGTTAGTTAAAAATTTTGATATAGCACTTTCTCATTGTTCTATCTCATTAGGCCACATGCTCCATTTCCTGCATGAGGAGATACATGTAGAGGCTGTTGTTATATGATTGTCCTTGTTGGCAATCCGACCACGTGGTGAGGATGATGTGGTCAGTTTGGGTGACGTGGCCGAAAGTGATGACATGGTAGCGTTCAGTGTCACTGATGAGATAACATAGCCACATTGTATGTATGGAGTGGTTTGATTCATCCATGGTAGGTGGTGCGGGTTTTTGGGTCAAAACTGGCAAAATTGACCTATTTGTGCTCAAGGGCATTTTCGACAATGAAAATGACATTTTTGGAAGACCGTTTCTCATGAAAAAGATAAATTGTAATTTATCTAGTCCAATGCATCTAATTTTGTCGCATTCTGATAACGTATGAAGAAGTTACAGTATTTATGGCAGTCGGGGGTAATTTCGGCATTGAAGATGAATTTTTTGGAAGAAGTTTTCTACATGTAATGATACGAAAAAAATCCGATCTTTTCAACGGTTTTAATTTCATCGCGTTCCAATTCTGTATGAGGAAGATGCATAATTGGAAAGGTCTAGGAGCATTTTGATCTTTTTACATAGCTGAGTCAGATGATTGGGTCTTCTGAAAAGTTGTAGAATGTTCAGTTATGGTTCTATTACACTTCATTTTGTCTCGATTGAAAATTGTATGAAAAAGTTACATGTATTTCCATAAAACCGATTTGAAAATCCAAACTAGAAAATCAATCGTTGCTCTCTGTGTTGGGTGGATTTTCCATATTTTAATTTTGAAATTTCAGGGGCTGTTATGTAATTTATAGATTTTGAAGGTCTGAGTTGCCAGGGTCTTTAAGCACTGAAATATATAGAGGTAGGAGCTTGATTGTAATAAAAGGAGTATTGGTTTAGAATAAATGGCTCCGATGAAGCCACGTAGGATTTATTTAGATCCAATGGCTGCTGAACTTAGGCGTTGACGACGACGGCTTAGATTCCTGCGCGAAGGTCCTCATTGGTGAAGTGCATCGGACATCATGGTGTGGCACTTCACCAGATTGAATCTTGATTGAGTGTAGCGCATGTGCATATAATCTATAAAGAGATTCTATATATCTTGATCTGAAACAATCATATCAGATCGGTTCCGATCTAATGGCCAGGATCAATGCACCTTTAATAAAGCCAGCTGACAACGTACCATAAAACGTGTTGCACCAGCCAATGGCACGTTGACAATGATTCTGTACGTTGACGCAACCCCTGACTGCTTGTATCATCATGATGTCATTAGATCCTAGATCTACGACTTCTATTTGCTATCCATTATTTAAATCGAACGGTTCAGATTAAGAGATTCCTTTTGATAAGTTCTACGCCCAGATCTACATCTCTGTTGCTAGCGCTGCCATCGTAGCCTACGCCAACCACCGAAGATTCTATTTCAGGCTATCTCGTTGCTCCAATTTCAAATGGCCATATCTCCCTAACCACAAGGGCAAATCCATCCATTCAAGTTGCAGCTTCTTCATTTGTTTGAGCTCTACACATTGGACGAAGCAAATAAGGGTTTAAGTGAGTGTAAGATTGTAGATTTTTTACGTGAAACTCCTCCCTCCATTGTTGACCATTGAAGAGCTTAGAGGCTCATGTGAGTTGTTTTACAATCCATTAATGGTGGTTTAAAAGGGTAGTTGGGTGGTATTGATGATACCTTATTTCCAAGCCAAGGGAAGAAGAATAATGAAGAGAGGAGCTTCCCCTTTTGTTGGTCGAACCATGAATGGGTTTTGTTGCTCAATGAGAGTTTTGTTTACTCTATTAATGATGGTTTGAGGAGGTGGTTGAGATATGTTGATGATGCATTGACTTAAATCTAAGAAGAAGAGAAGGAAACAAATGAGGGTTTGCTTGTGGTGCTTTGAAGAGCAAGAACCCAAAGGGGAGAGAAAGTGTGAACACCAAACTTGTCAGTGCAAGTTCCTAATCATCCTAGGCAACCGATTATGAGATTCACTAACCCTTGATTTACATTATATGCATGTATAATGATATGTATGTATACTAGGATTAGTTGTGGATGAATTGTATACATGCTAAGTTAGTTGTGGATGAACTGTAAGCATGGTAGCTAGTTGTGGATGTATATGTGAGGCAGAACTTGACTATAGGGCATTGATATAAACCCAAATTTATCGTATTCTTTATTGAGTGCTTAGTGGCTGCTAAGCATTGGGAGTGGGTGCTCCCATGCAGTAGTTGCTACACATTATACCAGCATAACGAGTGCCATCTCAGCATTGGCTTGAAAAAATTAGGTGTGGGTGCTCCCGACTGTGGGTGTAGTCAAAAGTATTGTATTGAGTAGTTACGAAGCCTTTACAGGCACTACTCTGGGGATGTAGGCAAATTTTTAAACCTCGTAAAAACCTTTTGTCGTGGGTGCTTATTGTTTGTATTTTATACTGAAGTGCGTGGAATGCAAAATGGGTGTACACACTTAGAAGTCCCTATGAGAGGCTGAGTGTGTATAACTGTGTGCAAACAGGGACAGGTGTATCAGGGTTTGCTTGCTCAGGTAGCAGACAGGTTTTTGGGGATCGAAATTTGACTCACTTATTCACCCCCTCTCAATGACTGCCAGGTTACAATAGAGGCTTGGATGGACGATTGAGGAGATCCACCCTATGTGGGCGAGTGGGAGATAACCTGATTTTGTTTTTTGAGCACCAGCAGCCCACTAGGGTTTGGATCCCTGGGTAGCTAAATTCTTATAAGTGATTTGGCCACCAAAAGGGGTAGCCATCACTCTCTCTCTCTCTCTCTCTCTTTCTCTCTCTCTCTCTCTCTCTCTCTTTCTCTCTCTCTCTCTTATGTGTGTATCCAAGGACCTTCATCTTTGTCCTTGGATTTGGAGTGTGGAGATTGCGTAGAAGGACTTCTTAGATCTTTTCAACTACTTTTCAGTGTCTTTATAATCCACCATTAAAGGAGGAGGTTTGATCGCAAGGTAACATGCAAGGCAATGCTTAGAGCTTGTAATCTCAAGCAACCGAGATCCTTTTGTTGCGTCTCATCCAACAAGGTAAAAACCCTAACCTTGTTCTATTTACAAGAGACTTACATAGAAGCATGCATCTAAACCCAAGATGGGAGATTGGCTTAAAGAAACTATTTATTTACATATCCATTAGATCAAAGAAACATTTAAAATTAAAATGAGAAAGTGGATTAAGACTGTTTGTTTGTCTACACTTTTTTTTCCCATTTACCCACAAATTGAGAGGAACAAAGAAGCATCCAAAGCAAGGGTGTCAATTTGAAATCGAAACTGGGTATTAACCAAACTGAACCGAATTAATTCGGTTCCATATCGGTTTTAATTTTGATATTTTAATTCAGTTTGGCTTGGTTCCGATTTCAGCTTAGGAACCATGGGTCCAACCAAAACCGAACTGAACCACCTATTAAAGATAGAGACAAGAATCAATTAAATGCTCCAATTAAATAGTTAATGCCAAAAATCAAGAGTTAAGAACCGTGAGATAATCAATTACCCCCACAATGGCACTAACCCACTTCTCTGTTTTTTATTTTTTGGTTAAAACCCATTAACTTCTCTCCCTCCCTCTCTCTCTCGGATTTTTGTTGGGGATAAAAGAAAGA
>NW_024868599.1:49947-136028 GCF_013358625.1 Macadamia integrifolia | reverse complement strand
CGGTTCCTCCTTCGGTTGGGAGTTCGGCCAAAGCCGAACGGACCTGACCGAGGGTCCCTCCTTCGGTTGGGAGTTCGGCCAAAGCCGAACGGACCTGGCCGAGGGTCCCCCCTTCGGTTGGGAGTTCGGCCAAAGCCGAACGGACCTAACCGAGGGTCCCCCCTTCGGTTGGGAGTTCGGCCAAAGCCGAACGGACCTGACCGAGGGTCCCCCCTTCGGTTGGGAGTTCGGCCAAAGCCGAACGGACCTGACCGAGGGTCCCTCCTTCGGTTGGGAGTTCGGCCAGAGCCGAACGGACCTAACCGAGGGTCCCTCCTTCGGTTGGGGATTCGGCCAAAGCCGAACGGACCTGACCGAGGGTCCTCCCTTCGGTTGGGAGTTCGGCCAGAGCCGAACGGACCTAACCGAGGGTCCCTCCTTCGGTTGGGGATTCGGCCAAAGCCGAACGGACCTGACCGAGGGTCCTTCCTTCGGTTGGGAGTTCGGCCAAAGCCGAACGGACCTGACCGAGGGTCCCTCCTTCGGTTGGGAGTTCGGCCAAAGCCGAACGGACCTGACCGAAGGTCCCTCCTTCGGTAGGGAGTTCGGCCAAAGCCGAACGGACCTGACCGAAGGTCCCTCCTTCGGTTGGGAGTTCGGCCAAAGCCGAACGGACCTGACCGAGGGTCCCTCCTTCGGTTGGGAGTTCGGCCAAAGCCGAACGGACCTGACCGAGGGTCCCTCCCTCGACAGGGGGCTTGGCAAAGCCGAACAGACCTGACCGAGGGTCTGTCCTTCGGTTGGGAGCTCGGCCAGAGACGAACGGAACTGGCCAAAGGTCCCTCCCTCGGCAGGGGGCTCAGCAAAGTCGATCCGAAGCGGTCAAAGGTCCCTCTCGATCGACCCCAAACCTTGGACACTGGTAATGGCAAGGCCGAAAGAACAAGTCAACCAAAGAAGATGGTTACTCCCACAGGAAGAAGCTCCTAGTGGAAGTAAGGGGGCTCCTGATATAGCCAAAATAACCCCTCGGTGGGGGCCATGACACGTGTCGCCTCTGAGACACGTGTCCACCGCCAGACGAAGGTTCCAAGAGACCACTCACACTCGAGCACGCGCAATCACCAAGGCACGCCCGCAGAATCATGCGGGATCACGTCGTCTGCATGAGGGGAATATTCCCCCCAGAAGGTTGGACGTATTCGGGTAGGACTCTAAGAAGGCCGAAAGGGGAAAAACCCTAAGGCCAAAGAGCTATATAAGAAGGCACGGAAGAAAGGGGAAGGTAAGCTCTAACACCCTCACCATTACTCCCTTATTGAACTGTGCGGCCGACCCTGACTTGAGCGTCGGAGGACTAACCCCGGACAAAGTTCCGGGCCTCCGTCGTCTGTTTTTGTGTAGGTTGGATCAGCGGGGTTTTTGGCAGCAACAATAGGTAAAGAGGGAAATAGAAAACTATCAGGAAACTCAAACTCCATTTTATGGTGAGTATGGCATTTTTACATAGCACAACTCACCAATTACTCTGGACAGTATTTTAAATTTCTACTCGAAGTGGCACGTAAATGCTGAGTTGTGGAGGGACATAGATAGGAAAAGACAGCCAGTTGAAGGGATATAGATGCAAAGTCAGAAAACGCAGGGCTTAGAACCAAAAACCCAAACACACGACAGCAAAAGAAAAAAGATATGAAAGAGTGAAGCGGAATAGCTTTGGTTGGTTCTTCGAAAGCAGTGAGAGCTGTTCTTTTCTTCTGTGGACTGTTAAGCACTGAGCAGTAAAGCACAAGGCGAAGCTTCAATCATCGTCGGTCATCCCCTCCATCATTCACAATCAAAATCAAAGCCCAGAGCTCAAAAAGTTCCAAAGCAAGGAGGGGTTCTCTGATTCTTTTCTTTCTATTGGAGACACCGCAAGACTTTTGCCCCACCTGAGCAAAAAGAATAATTTCTCAACCTCTTTTGCACCATAAAAAATGGTCATTCTCCCTCCATTGCCTATTATAGAGCAACATCCAGATAGACAACACGGGGAAACCCATCAATCGTCGTTACAGTTACTCTGCCAGAAATGTGGAGTACCAGCGGCGCCAAGATTGATGGTCTGCCACAATCTCTTTCCAGGAAGATGACAAGGATACGAAGGGGGGCACCAGTCGATGATCCTGAGGAGGAAGGCATCGACAGTGAAAAACTCGTGCCACGGTCACTCGCCGAAATTGTTCCAATTCTTCGTGTTGCCATTGAAATTAAGCACCGTTACCCCAGGGTTGCTTACCTCTGTAAGTTCCTCTTTCTTGTTTAATTTGCTTTTGTTGTAAAATTTCGGTATTAGAATACATGTTTGATACTGCGCTATGTACATGTTTGATACTGCTCTATTTATGATTTCGCCTTATAAAATGGAGCTTTGATATCCTGAGAACATCTTATGCATTTTTTTTTTTTTTTGGTAGAAGGATTATTTATTAATGCATGTCCAGCGGTCGGAATCCATGTTACAAACATTCAGATAACCAAGGAGAGGAATAGAGGCCAAGCTGTCTTACACGCATAAGACAGGGCTTTCCTAGCTTATAATGTATACTAATGTTGTCATGGGAATGACTGCTAAAGATGTCTTCAATTTACTCAAATTCCTTAATTTTTTTTTTTTTTGGGGTTACTAAATAAACATATTAAACCCCAAGGGGAAAAAGGAAAAAAAGAAAATTACAAGGCAAGATGCCACCAAGAGCAATAGGCCACACAAACAAAGAGAAAAACAATAGGAACAAATCGACAACCCAACAAGGACTGCTAGAAAATCAAAATTGGAATGGCAAAAAAGGAGGAACAATGAGCTCACACTACGATCTTCCAAGGGCCATCATGTTTTCAATCAACTGAGTGAAGAAAATAAGGGGTAAATACCTTAAATTTAATTATTAATTTGGTATAATTGGATTAGTGGATATAAAAGGAATAAGAGAATGATCTGGCTTATCAAATATGACAGATGCCAACTTTATTTATAATAAGAGATTAGGGTTACAGCTAGCATAAGGATGTGTCACAGGTCAAGGTACATTGAACATAGACACTTTAACAGGATTAGACGCAAAGAACTACCAAGAATTCTTAAGCAAGTATGGGTTGTTAATAGAGTGGGGAATGAATTAACCTTGTTGAGGGAGAGCTGAGTTGTGCGTGGCTTGGTTTCAATCTGATATGACGGCCATGAAAAAAGATTCTAGAGATCATAAAGTTTATACACGTGGGAAATATGTGGAAAGATGGTGGCTTGAGAACGTTATAATTTTATTGAAATGAGGGAAAAATCACTTCCAATCACTGACACAGGTAGTTAAAAGAGGCTAGGGAAGCCCAACTAATGTTTAATTTTTGACATTTATGGTTTGGAAATTCAATATGGAGCAGCAGATTTTGCTTATAGAGTTGATTCAACAAAGTGTTATAGTTAGTTGTAGGAATTATTTAGATTTGTATTGGCTGCTTAGTTGTCAAGGCATTGTCAACACCTTGGCGCTCCTAGGTATACATGCACCTTGGTCCTGTTGGTTGCCTTGTTGGTCTCCTTGCATCTAAGCCCCCCTCCAACACCTTGGATCGCCTAGATGCCATGACAATTATGATTGGCTGTGTGAGGATCATTTGCCAATGATATGGAAGCTGTTGCAACTATATATAGCTATGCTCACGCATTCATTGGACGTGCTAGTGCACAAAGCCAGTACAAAGCTAAAGAAAAGAATGGTGGCAACATGCTAGTGTGCAAAGCCCTCTGCATAGTTGCATACAATTGAGAAGTGAGATGCCAGAAAATGATTTGGCTTATCGACTGATAGGGACCACCACTCTATTTATAGATGGATAATGATTACAAATATGAAATACTAGCTAGGATGACTCAATGCTTATCTAGCATATGAAACATGTGCATAATGAACGTAGACAATTTAATGAATTTAAGCATATTAACACTCCCCCTCAAGTTGGTGCATAGATGTCTTTCATGCTCAACTTGGATACAATATGGAACGACTTAAATGTAAGTCTCTTAGTGAATACATCAACTAGTTGGTCTTCTGAGGTGACGAAAGGAATGCAGATTAAGCCTTGTTTAAGTTTCAAATTGATGAAGTGTCTATCAATTTCAATGTGCTTGGTCCTGTTGTGCTGAGCTGGATTGTGGGCTATATTGATTGCAACCTTATTGTCACAGTAAAGATGCATAGGTCCCTCATTAGTTAACCCCAAGTCCGAGAGTGATGCTTTAAGCTAGATAAGTTCACAAACACCTTGTGCCATTGCTCTGTACTCGGCTTCTACACTTGATCTGGAAATGGAAAACTATTTCTTACTTCGCCATGTAACTAGATAATTGCAAAGGAATGTGCAATATCCTGAGGTGGAATGACAATCATCAACAGAGCCTGCCCAATCAGCATCAGTAAAGGATTCCAACTTTATATTATTGTTGTTGGAGAATAAGATGCCTTTTCCTGGAGCTGATTTTAAGTACCTTGGAGTCCGATATATTGCCTCGAGATGAGCTACTAGAAATCGGCTTACAACTCCCACAACATAGGTAACATCAGGTCGGGTATGAGAAAGGTATATCAGTCTTCCTACAAAGCATTGATATTGTTCCTTATCCACTGGATCACCTCCCTGATTATTTAGTTGATGATTAACTTCAATTGGTGAATCTGCAGGCTTGCATCCAAGCATCCCTGTTTCCTCAAGAAGGTGTAGAACATACTTTCTTTGGGAAATGAAGATACCCTTGTTGGATCGGGCTACCTCAATTCCGAAGAAGTATCCGAGTGGTCTTAGATCCTTGGTTTCAAATTCTGCTCCCAACTAAGTCTCTAATATAGTGCTTTCTGTATTGTCATTGTTAGTTATAACTATGTCATCAACATAGAATATTAGAGCAATAACCTTATCCTCCTTTTGTTTGATAAATAAGATGTGATCAACATGACTTTGTTTGCACCCAAACTTCTGCATGGATTTTTGGAACCTGCTAAACCAAGCCCGAGGGGATTGTTTGAGGCTATAGAGAGACTTGTGTAGATGATATACTTTCCCAATTATTGCTGGCGTTCATAGCTAGGATGAATGTCTATATACACCTCTTCTTCAAGTTCTCCGTTTAGGAAAGCATTTTTCAAATCTAATTGTTAAAGATTCTATCCAAGATTTGCGGCACAAGATAGTAAAGATCGGATGGAATTCATCTTTGCAACAGGGGCAAAGGTGTCTTAATAGTCGATGCCATATGTCTAGGTGAAACCTTTAGCAACTAGTCTTGCCTTTTATCTTTTAATGGTTTTGACAACCTTTCTCTTTATAGTAAAGATCCACTTGCACTCTACTAATTTCTTTCCTTTGGGATGAGGAATAAGCTCCTAAGTATCATTTTTTGAGGCATGCATTTCTTCTACCATAACATTCTTCCATTTTGAGTCTGTAAAGGCTTCCTTCCAACCCTGTGGAATGGATACAAAGGACAACGAAGAAACAAAGGCACAGTAGGAGGGAGATTATGATTCATAGGAAATAAAATTAGAGATATGGTGTTTAGTGCAAGTTCTAGCTTCTTTCTTGATAGCAATAAGATAATCTTCAAGAGAAGGAAAAGACTCATTTACCTGGTGTTTGAGTTGGCAGAGCCAGTAACACCCTGAATTTTGAGGCAAAATTTTGAGGCAACTAAATCCCAGTGCTAGGACTTGACTGATAAGAGGAGTATTGGGCTGTTATATTATGGACCCCACATGTACAATAGTGTAGGGGAGAAACTGGCAAATTAATTGGCCAAGTAGGAGGGGAAACGTGGCCCAAAGTTGTGGAAATGCCGAAATGGTCCCACATCTGGTAGACCATGTAAGGCAGAGGACTGGACAGCTGGGGAGCCAAAAATAACGCAACCGGAAGGTTACCTGCTGGCAAACCAGCTAGCTGATTCGGGTGGCAGAATGCAGGAAAATTGGGTTTTTCCCTTATGGGGCCCACTTCTCTGCAGCATTCCTTACACTCCCACCATGTATAGGGGTCTCTTTGAGGATTTTAACCCACCATCTACCTCAGTGGGCAGCGGGGCCTACATGAGGGTAATGAGATGTTAAAGTTTTAGATTAATTTAAATCACTTTATGGGGTCCAGCCAAACAGACCCTAAGGTCTTATTTGGGCTGGCCTATAAATACTTTCTATTAGCCCTAATGCCTCATTTATGCCATACGAGTACTGCTAACAAAAACTTTTCCCTTATATGCGTACTCTGAGTTGGTAGAAGATTTTGTACTTGTGTGGGTTCATCTCTACATCAAATCCTGGTTGTTGAGGCTGACTGGTATGGTAAGGTATCTAGTGCCGCATACCTTGGCTTGGAAAAGAGTAGTGTGATAGAGCCAGCTCAGGGAGTGTAGATGGACATGGTACAACAGGGATAGTCTTATCCATTCTCTGAGAATAAGTGAGTAGAT
Source organism: Macadamia integrifolia (assembly GCF_013358625.1). Lineage (NCBI taxonomy): Eukaryota > Viridiplantae > Streptophyta > Magnoliopsida > Proteales > Proteaceae > Macadamia > Macadamia integrifolia. The sequence continues at coordinate 129,550 of NW_024868599.1, read as the reverse complement.
CCTTTTATTGTGTGGAAGTATCTATTTACCCCCTAGGATCTTTGGTTGTGTCTGTTATGCCACAATTCTACTACTTCCCGGTCTAAACTTGATCCCCGCTCATTTCGTTGTATCTTCTTTGGTTACTCTCCTTCATAGAAGGACTACAAGTGCTACTATCCTCCCTCTTGCTGCCTCTTTGTTACCATGGATGTTACTTTTCATGAGTCGGAACCTTACTATCAGTCACCTCTTGAAGGGGAGAATGTCATGCTAGAGCTTCCTTCAAGTCCGTTTTTATTGACACTATTCATCTTGAGGAGGAGCCACCTCTCTTAGATAATAGTAAGGGGAGAACACTCCCAAAAAGGACTTGCTCACATATTCTCGCCGGAAGAAACAACCTATGAATGACCCACCACATCCATTAGTGCTCTTGGATCCACCTCCTTCATCTCAGTTAGGTAATATGAGTCCTCCCATTGATGTTGATACCATTATTCCTATTGCAATTAGGAAAGGAGTTAGAACATGTACTAAACATCTTATTTCTAACTTCGTTTCTTATGAGTCCTTATCTTTGTCCTATCGGCCTTCGTTTCCTTCTTGTCTTCTATTTCTATTCCATCGGGTTGGAAGGATGCTATGACTGATCCTAAGTTGAAAGGTGTAATGATTGAAGAGATGCAGATTTTGCAGAAGAATGGTACTTGGGAGCTTGTTCCCTACCCAAAAGGAAAGAAACTAGTGGGGTGTAAATGGATTTTCACTGTAAAGTATAAGGCTGATGGCACCATTGAGAAGTACAAGGCTAGGTTGGTTGCCAAGGGCTTCACTTAGACCTATGGCATCAATTACCAGGACACCTTTGCTCTAGTGGCCAAAATTAACTCAGTTCGTGCCTTGTTAACTTGTGCTGCCAACCTTGGGTGGACTTTCCAATAGTTAAATGCGAAAAATGCCTTCTTAAATGGCGATTTGGAAGAAGTCTATATGGACATTCCCCCGGTTTTGAGTCCTTACATTCCTTATGCTTTATTGTTTCCTTTTGACCCACTTTTTGTTCTTCCACCTCATGTTTTTGGTTGTGTTTGCTTTACTTGTGACCATCGTCCAGGTTTGTCAAAGTTGAATCATAGAGCTCTTAAGTGTATCTTTTTGGGTTACTCACGTACCCAAAAGGGGTACATGTATTATTCTCCTGCCCTACAGAAATATTTTGTTACTTCTGATGTTTCCTTCTTTAAGTCCACATCTTATCCGGATGCGTCATTTGTTTTCTCTAAGTTGGATGATGATCTTCCATTTTATGTTGTTCATAACTCTGTTCCACAGGTTACCACTGAAGCTGAGTTGCCACCACCACCACCTCCTCCTCAACCAGTTGTTTGGCTGGTTATACTCGTCGTCCTTGGGAAGCATCAACACCCCTTATCTTTACGGTACCTGCCTCATCGTCTTTATCTATGGATCTTACTCGAGGTATTTCTCTTTTTGATCTAGATCTTCCTATTACACATCTTGAGGGTATTAGTAGCTGTACCCAACATCCTATTTCTAACTTTGTTTCTTATTCTGGTTTGTCATCTTCCTTTCATTATTGTCCTTCGACTTTTTCTTGTCATCCTATTCCTAAGTTTATTGCAGAGACATTATCTAGCTCTGGCTAGAGGACAGCTATGGAAGAAGAATTGCTTACTTTTGGAAGAAAATTGGACTTGGAATCTTGTACAGTTTCTGCAGGGCAAGTCTTTTTCTGGTTGTCGTTAGGTTTATGTGGTTACGGTCAATCTTGATGGTTCTCTTACTTGGTTAAAGGCTCAGTTGGTTAAGAAGGGGTATACCCAGGTTTATTGTGTTGAGTCTATTGACAATCTGGATACCTTTTCTCCTGTTGCTAACTTGGCGTCTGTTCGTCTTTTGATGCCTCTTGTGGCTTCATCTCATTGGACATTGTATCAGCTTGATGTGAAGAATGCTTTTCTTCATGGTGATTCGGATGAGGAGGTCTGTATAGAGCAACCTCCGGGGTTTGTTGCTTAGGGGGAGTCTGGTATGGTGTGTAAGCTTAAGAAGTCATTGTACGGTTTGAAGCAGTCTCCTTGGGCATGGTTTGGTAGGTTCATTGATGTGGTTTGTGAATTTGGGTTGTCAAGGTGTGACGGTGATCATTTGGTGTTTTCTATTGAAAATCTGGTGTAAGGAGGATATTTCTGGTTGTGTATGTTGATGATATTGTTATTACTGGAAATGATGTTGAAGGAATCCAAAGTTTGAAAATGCATTTACAGCAACAGTTTCAAACTATTAAAGTTCTGGGGGCAATTCTGTCCTGTCGAGCTTAATATTCTAACCCTATTATTTTTTGTTTCTTTTCTCTTATTGTAATATGTAGGTTGGGGGTATTTTGGTCCCCTAACTTTCCCCTCTTATTCGGGCACTCACACACACAAAAAACATATATGTATATATATATACATGTGTGTGTGTGTGTGTGTGGAGCAGCTTGCAATAGGTCACAACACACTATTGCAATTCGTAGGCTGCCTCCCAGACATGGTTCGGTAGTCTCTTCTGCATTTTTCTCTTTTATCTTCTCTTTGTTTGATTACTTAGATTCTGGTTTGTAACATGGTATCAGAGCCTCAATAATTAGATCAAGTTTTTTTTTTTTTTTTTTGTACTGATTTTGATTCTTGTTCTTCACCCTTGTGGTGTGCAGCCACCTATTGCTGCCTATCCTATGTATTAAGCCTCCCTTTTCTATTGATGGAGTGATTCTTTCCTGCCCCATTGATGGGTACTTGTTGTTGACTTGCTCTACTATACCTTACCTGATCGATTAGATTTCTCCTGGAAAAATCGATTTTTGTTGTCAGGGTTTTCTTCCTGAGGTCGACTATGGTGTTCTTCTACTTGGTGATGTCTGATGCTTGTTTTAAACAGTTTCATAAGATGGTTCAGACTCAATTTGATGCTAAGGTTTGGACACTCCAGTCTGACAATGGCACTGAGTACACTGATGGAGAGTTTCAGGTGTATTTAGCTGATTAGCGCGTTATATATCAAACTAGTTGTGTGGACATGACTACTTAGAATGGAGTCGCAGAGAGGAAGAATCGCCACCTGTTCGAGGTGGCTCGGTGCTTGATGTTTGAGACACATGTTCCACCACAATATTGGAGTGATGCAGTGTTATCTGCATCTTATTTGATAAATCTCCTGCCATCTCGGGTATTGGAAACTGGTTGCCCTGTTGAGGTCCTCTCGGGGTCTACTTACTTTGTTGTACCTCCAAAGTGTTTGGATGTGTCGCCTTTGCAAGAAATCATCAACAATATAGGAAGTTTGATCCTAGGGGTCTTCGTTGCATATTTCTTGGGTGCTCTCCCACTATAAAGGGGTACTGGTGTTATCATCCTCCCATAAGGAAGTATTATCTGACCATGGATGTGGTGTTCCATGAATCCGGTACTTACTATCCTGCACCTCTTTAGGGGGAGTTGCCTAGAGTGGAAGATGTGCCACTGATTGCTCAATTGGAAGTGGACGGAGTGGATGAAGGTTACTTGGAAGAAGGGGTCACAAGTTAGGAACAGCTGGGACCTATTTCTGCCCAGGGGGAGTCACTGCCCATTTCTGCCCCAGGGTGAACCAGAGTCCATTTTCGCCTAGGGGGAGTGGCTGACGGTTTCAGCCTAAGGGGAACTGACTATTCTAGCCAAGGGAGAACAACCGACCAGATCCACATAGGTGTTTGAGCGCCATCATCATAAGCAGACCCATCCTACCATCACTGCACCAAGCCAGTCGCATGCTCCAGAACCAAGTCCTAGTGTTGATAAGTCCCTTCCTACTGATTCATCCCTTGATTTACCTATAGCTGTTTGTAAACCTCAACAGGAATGTACTAAACATCCTATTTCTAATGTTGTCTCCTATAAGCGTTTGTCTCCTTTCTATTCCTTTGTTTCCTCCTTGGCGTCTGTTTCTGTTCCCCATAATTGGGAGGAAGCTCTTGCTGATCCAAAGTGGAAAGAAGCAATGCATGAGGAAATGAGGGCACTTGAGAAGAACAAAACATGGGAGCTTGTTCAACTTCCATCAGGGAACAAAACGGTTGGCTGCAAATGGATCTTCATTGTGAAACAATGTGCAAATGGCTCTGTGGATAGGTATAAGGCTGGACTGGTTGCAAGAGGGTTCACTTAGATATATGTCATAGATTATCAGGAAACTTTTGCACTGGTGGCCAAAGTGAACACTATGAGGGTCATCATATCATGTGCTGTCAACTGTGGTTGGGATCCACAACAACTGGATGTGAAGAATGCCTTTCTTCATGGTGAGTTGGAAGATGAGGTATATATGGATGTGCCTAATGGTTTCTCTACTCAGTAGACTCGGGGCAAGGTATGCAAGTTAAAACGGGCACTATATGGGTTGGACCAGTCCCCACGAGCTTGGTTTGGACGGTTCCACAGGGCAATGATTGCCATATGTTCCAGACAAAGTAATGCTAATCATACTTTGTTCATTAAGAAGTTAGGGGAGCACATTACCTTTCTTATAGTATATGTGGATGACATAGTGATTATTGGCAGTGACACTTGTTAGATTGCTCATCTCAAAGCTTACTTGGGAACTGAGTTCGAGATCAAGGACTTGGGGAAGCTCAGATATATTTTGGGTATTGAATTAGCCTATTCTGTTCAAGGTATCTTTCTGTCTCTGAGAAAGTATACTCTTGACCTTCTCTCTGAAACAAGGTTACTTGGATACAAGGCTACTGATATTCCATTAGAGCCTAATTCTCACTTCAAAGAGAAAGATGGAGAACCAGTGGACAAGGGCAGCTATCAGAGGCTAGTTGGTTGTCTCATCTACTTATCTCATATTCCTGACATTGCATTTGCAATTAGCCTGGTGAGCCAATATATGCATGATCCACACTCCACTCATTTGGAGGCTGCATATCGCATCTTTAGATACCTATAGTCAGCGCCTGTACAAGGTGTCCTATTCTCTCCTCATGGCCATTTGCTTGTGGAGGCATTCACTGATGCCGATTGGGTTGGTTGTCCTGATGATCGGAGATCTACTTTTGGATATTGTACCATGGTAGGAGGTAATCTTGTTGCATGGCGGAACAAGAAGCAAGCAGTGGTTGTGAAATCTAGTGCTGAAGCTGAGTTTCGAACCTTAGCTCAAGGTGTTTGTGAACTACTATGGCTTCAGGGTCTTCTTCAGGATTTGTGTGTTTCTACTAGTTCACCGATGCAACTTTATTGTGACAATAAGTCCGTGATCAACATAACTCACAATCCAGTTCAACATGACAGCACGAAGAATGTAGAGGCTAACCGTCACTTCATTAAAGAGAAGCTGGAGCGGGGGCATCATATGTATTCCATTTGTACCTTCTGAGGCTCAGTTAGCTGATATCTTTACTAAGAGTCTCAGTAGTAAGTTGTTTAGTCATATTGTTAGCAAGTTGGGCATGTTCAATATGTATGCACCAACTTGAGGGGGAGTATTATAATAATGGGTTTATGGGTATTCTAGAGTTCTACCAAACAGGTCCTTAAGTCTATTAGTGTTATGTTCTATGGTCTTATAATATTCTCTAGAATATTCCTGTAATATTCCCTAGAATATTCCTGTAATATTCCCTAGAATATCCCTTTCTCTCTATTATAAATAAAGAGGGCTAGTCTTTGTGAGACATAAGTTCAATTCCCCAATTCAACACTCTTGAATACAAACTATATTAATCCTTCTTCTCCTCATAACATCTATCAATTCTAGACTCTTATCTGTTAAAGATCCAATGTTCCAAGATGCTATCTAATCCTATGTTCTTGGACTAGCTACTTTACTCTCGCACCAGTTCACGTTATGAGAACCCTTGCCTACTTGTCACCGCATCCAGGCGCTGACGCGGGGCGTCCTTGTAAGCGACACACCTAGCTAACCCTTGCTCATTTTTTCACTATACCAGAGTCATAGTGTGGTGTGTTGCTTATTCTGCCAGGTAACGCCCTATGCATAATGTTCATAATATGAGGTTGTAGAATTCATAGGAAAGGGTTTGACTAGGGTTGTTTTGGGGGTCGGCTGCCGACCTGACGCATCAACCCTTCTCCTTTATCCGGGCTTGCAACTGGCAGCAAACACTGGTGGAGTTTTCCAATATGACTTAATTATAAGTTCACCAATATCTTGAACAAGTTACCTCATTTAAGATTTTTGATTACTACTGAAACACGACTACTTTTCTTTACCACCTTTGTTGATTCATAAGCCTATTTGTAAAAGCTGATCCTACTTTTCTGCAATTTGTGTTAGTGACCCTAGATAGAATAATCTTATATTCATTTGTGACTACTGTTTTAGATATTAGAGGAAACTCTAACCTCCCAATGCATAAAGCAGTCTATGAAATATAGTTAGGTTTGTCTGTCTTTAGTTGGCTTAGATAACTCGTATTTTTCCTGAAAAAATATTTATTACTTCTGTTCTTGTTACTGAGTTTTTACTTGAAACTATAATAAGAGATTCAACTTACAATGGTCTTTTTTTTATCTCATCTATCCACACATTTGATATTTAGCTTTATCTATCGTAATGCATAATGCAATTTCTATATTTTTTCGATTAGGTCTCTTTCATGCATTTGAGAAGGCTCATAAAATGGATCCGATGTCAACCGGTCGTGGGGTTCGTCAATTCAAGACATATCTCATGCATAGACTAGAAAAGGTAGAACTGACAAACGGTGGACCTTTTGATATGTTTAATTGAACATTTATTTTTCCTTTTTCAAACAATAGATTAATAGAGTACATCTTTCCTGTGTTTGGCACTGGAAAAGCGTTTTTATTTTTAGTACTGTTCACATGTTTTTTGTGATTCAGTTACTTGTGGTGTTCCTGAATGGCTATTTGATATATATATATATATATCACAGTTTTACCATTTGATATATATAATGATTCTTTCCTTAGTTGGCACGGCGCTAAGGCGGTGGAGGGTTGTCTAAGTGCTTAGGCGAGAAGGCGCCCACCTTAAGGCAAACAAGGCGACCAAGTGTTATTTTTATTTTCCCTATTTTCTAACATTATTTAGTAAGCTATATATACCTTGTATCATAAAAAATCAAGATTAAGCAACATCAAGTCATTAAAAATCAACATTTAGCCATATTAAATCATAAAAAAATTAACATTAAGTCATATTAAGTTATAAAAAATAACATTTAGAGAAATGCTCTTGTTCTATAATAAGTTTGACTGGTCAAATGATTTTATTTTTACATGAGACTTTTTGTATTAGTTATAACATAAAATCAGCTTTCCAACAAGTCTAAGATTACTTAAATCTGAGTTGTAACAACAAAGTTATGCTCCGGTCAAACTTATTTTCAAGTACGTGAATGCTGTTAAAAACTTAAAATCGCCTAAATGAAAATAATTTTTTGGATATCAAAACAAAAGATTATTTTATCGGACTTTTGATTTTTAGCAATGCTCTAACATGATAGAATTTATAAAATTTTCATAATTAAGAAAAACCTCAACATTTAAAAGTTGAACATTTCCCCTATAACCAAAATCCAACTTTTGTTCTTGGACTGGGGGTTGACTTTTTATCTTTTTGGAATTTGATTTTTAAACTATTTTTATTGGATTCAAATAGGGGGTATTTGTTTATTTATGAATAATAACTTAAGTAAATGTAAAATGATATTTGGCATAAATAATAGACAAAACCCAAGGCGACATGCAGTACAACAAGGCAACTGTCGCCTAGGCCCCAAGCAAACCGCCTAGGCGACACCTTGACAACTATGATTCTCTCTCTTCCTCTCTGCACACATCCATACACGTAGACATACATTGATACACATACAATTTCTGCAACCCAAAGGCTTCCATGTTTTATCTTTGACCGGTGAGTACAGGAAAACTTCATTAAGAAATTGTTGTATTGGATAGGAGGAGAGAAGACAGAGAACAGTAAATCAATTGCCAAGCAAAGAAAACTGCTATCATCCCTCCCTCTATCCCCATTGGAGCAGAAGCAATAAAACCTTGCCACCACAAAAATGGCAGCCTAACTCACCCCACCCCCACCACCACCACCCCCCAAAAAAAAAAAAAAAAAAAAGAAAAAGAAAAAAAAAAGAAGATGACATCCTGACGCTTCCAGTCTCTCAAGTCTTAACTTTTTATTAACATACTAAAGTATAATCATCCCCTCCAGGCTACCTGATGCCTGATGCCTGATGCAGATAGATGTTGGATTAATTAGGATTAATATATGTAATTTTTTTTTTTTATCTTTATATTTTTAGATTTGTTAGTACAAAGTGGAGTTTGACTCCCAACTTTGTTTCAGATTTAGAGTTAAGAGTCAAGTTTAATTTCAGTTTTAGATTTGGATTAAGAGTGGTTTCCCACTATAAATTTTCCTGCACCCAACAATTGGGATTGGAGATTTTGAATGAAAGTTTATTTTGGATTCAAACTGATGGTTGCCATGAGCTGCACTTTCCTCTCTCATCTTAGTTTTCTGAGTCCCTTTAAGAGTTTTCTGCTCCAACGTGATATGATTTCATGAATTGAATCCCTAGAATATCCCCCCAAAATAGTTCCCTTTCATGAGAACTAAAGTCTGCAACAAACTTGGTTCCTCTCCTACCTTCAGGCTTCAGGTTCTGATTTTCAGAACTAATCAGTTTATTGCAGGTTGATTTATGGGGCTGTTTCTTGCTGGAACTGAAAGGTCTTGGTGTTGCAATATCAGGCCTGATATGTCAGGTTGAGCTGTCATTGTTTGGAGGTTCTGTCTCTACTGGAATAGCTTCAGTTCGGCGTCTTTACTTCTCTGTTGAATTACCCATCGTGAGGTTGAAGACAACCTCTTAAAGTGAGTTTTATTTTAACTCTTATTTTTCTATTCCAGGAATACCAGTCTTTTACTCTAATTCTGTTTTGTCCCATACATCGTAATTGCTTCCAACATTGTCCCCCTACAAAAAAAATAAAACAGACAATTGTCCCTAACACATCCACCTTTCAATTAATCAGTTTTACAATCCTGGTTGTTTACCAGATCGCCATTCTCCCATGATATCTTTGATATATTTACTGATTTGCCATTTGGTGTTAGAACACTTGGGTGGGCTATTAAGAGAAACCCAAATTGGGTTACTAACCATGATAGGTCACCTCACCAATTCTAAGTTCCACAATTTATATCAAGAACTGACTATGAATCAATAGAAGAATGAGGCCAGGTTTGAGGCCAGACTTGAGACGAGTGAGGCCAAGCTTGACAAGTTCATGGGAGAAACCCAATTGCTCTTGCTTAGATTCTTTCTTTATTTATTTATTTTTTAAGGTGAATAAGAAATGCATTAACAGGGGAAGAAAAAGGGGGGGAATATACAACCCAAAAAGGGGGAGCAAAGAGAGAAGGAGGGATCCCCTAATCAGGGAAGGGGGGAGAAGAGAGGAAGGGAGACCCCAGGACATAACAACGAGCCCGAGCAAAGCCTTGAAGAAGAAACATCTAGCTTGGAGGTTATATTAAAAAAGATGGCATTCCAAATCGATTGAAAATATCTGGAGTTAGAAATCTGTCCACAAAGATTGCACTTCATCCAGATGTGGGTGATAGAAGCGCCAAAAGCAAGTTTCTCAATAATGTCGCAAATAGAGTTTCCAACAAAAGTCATGTCAACCCAGATCCATTCCCTTGAGAATGGAAGAGGATGTCTTTTAGTAGGCCTACCAGAGGAAAGGATTCTTTTCCAGATAGAGGAGGAGAAAGGGCATTCAAAGAAGAGATGGTTGGTGTCTTCAATGCCATTCGAACAGAGATAGCGGGCGGGAGAGACCTGGATGCGATGATGGGTGAGAAAGGGCCTAGGTGGGAAGGCAATTGGAGATAACTCTCCAAACAGTGAAAGCATGACGAAGGATGTGGCCTGCGAACCAAACAATCTTGTGCCAAAGGATGGAGGGGCCTCTAGAGCAGACTAGATCCCACGTAAAGGAGGAGCTAAAGCGGCCAAAAGGAGAATGGGACCATTAGAACTTATCAGAGGAAGCAATGGAGGGGAGAGGGGGGAGGGAGGATCAAATGTAGGAGAGGGATGAAGGGGCAGCAGGGGGGACCAGGCACCATTACAGATGATGGAGGCTACTGGAAGGTCTCTGGCTAGACTAGAGGAGTAGACGGATCTAAAGACAACAGCCGAAAGGAGAACCACGACGGGGTGCCAATTGTCAAGCCAAAGGAGAGTGGAAGAGCCATCTCCAATGGAAGAGGAAATGGCGGGGAGGGCTAGGGGTCTGGAGTTGAGAAGTTGACGCCAAACTCAAAAGGAAGTAGAGGAAGGAGAGATAGTCAAGCAGGAATCTTTCTTTAAAAGGAAGGAATAGACCCAAGAGACCAAATACTATTATGTTCAGAAACAAGCATCCATATGAGCTTGAGGAGACTGACATTGTTGGCATCTTTGATTCTGCGAAGCCTTAAGCCTCCTTTCTTAAGGGGAAGGCAGATGGTGGCCCAACGAGTGGGATGGAGGAAGCTAGGGTGGGGGGTGTTTAGTCCCTTTTCCAGAGAAAGGAAAACATTAGAGATTCAATCTCACTGAGATTCTTGCCTTCATGAAGAGGGTCGGAAAGTGAGATGAAGCAAGACCGTCTACACCAACACTTCAGTTTGGTGCTTTATCGATCGAAGAAACACTTTGGCGACGACAACCCAATCCGGTTATACCCTAGGATGTTACTCAATAGTTTTCCGATAGGAATTATGGCATTAAGGTTGAGGTTCTAGAGTTCAGTGGTGAAAAGAGACCCAAAGAATTTTTTGATTGGCTTACCAAGGTTGAAAGGGTTTTCTCTTATAATCCAATCCGGACGAGAAAAAATGTGAACTCATTATTACATAGTTTATTCAGTATGCATGTTCATGGTGGGATGACATATTACATTCAAGGCTTATCAGGTGGCTTGGAGTCTTGGACCCTTTACTAATGGAGAAGTAGTAGATTATGAATCGAGAAGTTCTTTCCTCCTAATAATGAGAAAGTGTCATTTGCAAATTGCTTAATTTTTCAGAAAGGCAACAAAGATGTGGATACCTACATGATAGAGTTCCACAAATTATCTTCAAGTTGCGAACTTTGGGAGACAAACCAACAATGGATTATGAGATATATTAGTGGACTGAGTACAGAGATTTGACTAGAGTTGGCTAACACTGATTTAAGGTTTGTTGATGTGGCATCTGCTTGTGCCAAGACAGTTGAAGAGAAGTATAGTTATTTGAAGAATATGTTAAAAACTCCTCCAGTTTATAGGGCTCTACCATGTATTGAAGGAAAGAAGTCTACACCCCGTAGAGTGGAAGAACCGAAGCAAGAAGTTATCAGAGGCAATGATTGGTTAAAGAGCATTATATGCCATAATTGTGGTGAAAAAGGTCACTTTGCCAGTAAGTGTCCTAAACGTACCTATCCCCTGATTATGGTTGAGTTGGAGCAATTGTTGGCCAATATGAACAAGGAGGATGTAGGGATTAATGATGTGGAAGGGTATTCTTTTGCACGATGTTGATTCTATAGACGTTCACTCGTTGATACCGTAAAAGCCTTTTTTTTTTTGGACGAATACAAAATTCAATGTCAGGAAAGAAAAGAGGGAGGGGAATATAGGCCGATGCCAAATAAGGCCCAGGCTGCCTAGCCAAACAAAGGGAAACCCTAACCAACCACAACACGAAAGGAAAAACAAGCCATAGTGAGATAACCGGCTAGAGTCTGAGGAAGTAAAATGGATCGCAAGACAATACAAAACATTACAATGGGCCATGAAAAAGGGCGTGATTACAGATTTCTATGCTAAGAGGAAGAATAATGTCGCAATGATGGTGCACCATGGAGGGGAGGGGGACCACAAGAGGTTGATCTGAGGGGGTAGAGTTAGATGGGATAGGAGAGATTGGGAGGGAGGATTGAGCCAATGGGTTATGTAGAGAGATTGATGCATTAGGCAAAGTGGCTAACCTAATGTGGTTGGTGGGAACAATAGATGGTTGGAAGATGGGTAAAGAAGAAGGGTGGCCCACCCCAAGCACGAGAGGAAGAGGTAAGAGGGGGGTCCTAGGGCAAGGATCCCCTTATCTACCGTATGGGGCCAGGGTCGGGGGACCAGAGACGCTATGTCCAAGAGGTGGGAAGTTATAAGGTTCAAAGCCCGAGATGGGCCCAAAAGGGATCTAAGGAAGGGTTTCTTTAAACACTAGGATTGCATGACTCGAGAACCACGCTTCATTTCCTCCTACAAGCATGGCATTAAGCACTACATTTTCTTATGCAGGAGCGACATAGGCGAGAGGGAAGTGGGAGATCGGCTACTCATAGTTCAGTGGCTTCTTGAGGGGTCGCCATCATGATAGTCACTGATATGGGCAAGGGAGGAAACAAAGCAATTTTGCTTGGAGGTAACTTTCGTGCTAAGGACCGGAGGACATAGAGCGTGGCTTCTCGGAAGGACACATGTTAGAAAGTCGCGATGGTTCTTTTGACGGAGGGAGTTGCGAGTGTGGGTGAGGGGGGTTTCCATCTCCTAGGATATTTTTTTTCGGCTTTGGGTAGCACCGGCTTGAATCATACCCAAAAAAATTGTAGACTAGACAATGAGGGGGGCGCCAATCATAGATTATGTCTTGCTCAAAGGAGAACTTGTCTCCATCATTTATAAAGATGGAAGAAGGCAAGGGGCTTAGGCGGACACATCTACCCAAAGGCGGGCGAAGGCAAGGCGATCCTTGCGCTTTGTGTAGATATCAGGGTGAAGAGGAGTACCAACCATAGAGCCGATATTGCTAAGAACCTCTATGCACCAAAAATGAAGGGGAAGCCCAGGGAGAGAGATTTAGTAGGGAATGGTGGAAAATCCACTCTGGTTAATTGCATATACCTTGTCCACTGACTGAGAAAGATGGGATTTGTCCCAACAAGCCATGGACCACCTTCCAGAGAATGAAGTTTATCGAGTTCATTGGAGAACTTGAAAATGAATAGTTCGTTAGCAATGAGGTAAGTCTCAATGATACCATGCATTCTCCACTGTTGGTGAGAGATGACTTGATGATATGGAAAGGGGATTGAGCTCTGAGAAAGTGATCGACCAAGGAGTTTGCTAAGAGGTTGGCTTCCTCATCCAACAATCCAGGATGGTAGTGGGCAACCTTCGAGTTGTCGACAATGGAGGGGCAGACCATCGCGGGATGGAGTAGAGGGACGGCCAACAAGAGAACTCCACAAGGGCCATGCGAAGCCAGGGGATGGGAGGAGAGGAAGGTTGGAGGGAAGGGGACTTTGGTGGCGAAGACGCCACGCCAATAAAGGTCAGCCATGGTGGCCAGCACTAAAGGGAGGAAACCATCAATCATCTTGCAGAAGGTAATTCTGCCTCGAACATGTATAAAAAACAGGGAAACTCAAAATGCCATTTTACTTGATGGTAAAACTGGATTTTTTTGGGTAGAAGCCAATTTTATCTCTCCTTATTTTGTTCAAGCACACAACCTTCCAGAGAAGCAACTCTTATGAATGATTCATGTGTGAGGTTTTGGACCTGCAAATCGAGAAAAGACCACTGCAGTAGCTATAGTACATCTACATTTTGGTTCTTAGTTACCTGTTGAAGTTGATTGGCTTCGAATCTGGTTAATGCTGCTTCACTCTTCTTCCATTGCGAGGAAGAAGATGGATGTCATATTGCCGTGATGTGTTGAAGAACTCATATTGTGCTCCACTGATATTTATTTGTTGCTCTATGCCGCTGCTAGTTTGCAATCACAAGCAACTGTTGATGCTATTCATCGGTTTATCTGGTTCTTGGTTGCTGGAGTCATCTCAATTTTTGGTAGTTCGAGTGCTTCTGTTATGGTGATGTTCTCCCCCTATCGAGCTTAACAATGTGGTTGAAGTCTCTCCTACAAGAGTTGGGGTTCCCTGTTCCTCAACCAATGACGATGTATTGTGACAACCAAGCTGCAATTTATATTGTTAGCAATCCAGTCTTTCATGAATGGATGAAGCACATCGAGGTTGATCGTCATTTTGTGGGAACTGCAGTCATGCAGAATCTTATTCAACTCCTTTCATCAGCTCCGGCAATGAACTTGGTGATATGTTTACAAAGATGTTTTGACCCGCCTTTCTTAGTGCTTGTTCCAAGTTGGGTATGAAAGAGATATAAACATCAGCTTGAGGGGGAGTGTTAGAGTGTGTGTATCGGTTGAAGGTCCATGGACCTCCATACTGTGGGATTATCCCTTACTGGCGATAGATATTTCGGAAATATCACCTTTCATTGTTACATGGATAACTACCCTAAAAAAATTTCTACCACATTTAATGGGATAATACTATAATAGAATTTAACATGGATCCTTCCTCATAAGGCTGTGTGCATTATGACCCTCCCCTGATGTAAGGCTAGATCACAGAGGACCTAACCCCAGGCAGGATCTGAAAATCTAGGGTGAAATAGTAGAAGATTGAGAACTCACACACCAGGGCTCGGATGAGCCTGAAAATTTAGTCGAATGTGGCCAATTACTCCTCCAAACTATCCTCCAAATTTGGGATCTGGTCCATCATCAACTCAGTCAGATCTTCTTGTTTGCTCACTTTGACCTTTAACGGATTTGATCGGCATTTTGTGCCTGCAGCCCTGCGGAATTTGACCTTTTATCAGCTGGTTGGGTAGCTTAGTAAGGTTAGAGGCGCAACTAGAAGAGTTGGCCCTATATTTCTATTTATTTTTCAATTCGATTGCAGTCTCCGAAGTCCTTCTTCTCCTTGTAGAGACCTCAAACAGGCCTGCTATGCTGGTCGAGTAGCTCTTTTAGGGGCTGGAATAAAACCTTAAAAGGGCAGGCCTAGATGGGTACAGGTTAGGGAGATCTAGAGATCATCCCTTGCCCAAGAAACCTCACTTTTCTGCTGTATCTATTAGGAATTCAGGCTTTTCTCCAAGTTTATTGCTGCTGGTCTCTAAGGCTTCAGTAAGCTGGATTTAACCACTCAATCTCTCAATAATTATAATTAATAATAAAATAGAAAATAAAGAAAAGGGAAGAGGGTGAGAATCGATTGTAGAAGAAAGGGGTAGCTGAATAACTATCTCAGCTTGGGGTCTTTCACCCTTAACTCTCTCAGTTGATGATTAAACTTTCCTAAGGTCCAAAGAGTAACCATAGGTCACAAACAAACTTCATTAATCCATTCTTGTTAAATCCGTACAATGAGAGTCTTCAAATAGACTGAGAAACCTTTACAAAATAGGAAATAGCCAAATAGGAAACTGTTTTTTTTGGATGAATAAATAATTCATTACCAAGAGGAGAAGAATATATAAGGGGAGAAAAAGGGGGGGCGGGCTTGAGCCAACAAGGACAAGCTGACCCGAGGGAAACAAAACTCATGTAAGAGACAGCACAAAGCTACAGCAGGAACAAAAAAAGGGGGGGGGGAGCGACCAGCTTCCACCAGGCAACTCAAGCAGGATGAATGAGGTCAACTTGCAGGTTCCAAGAAGATATGATGTGGCAATTTTTTGGGGTAATAGGGATGGGGTGGGGGTGACAGGCAAGAGTTTTGAGTTGATAGGTGTCATGAGGAGCAGAAGGATTAACATTGCATGTATCCCAGAGACTAGATGGAAAGGGATGAAAGCTAAGATGTTGGACGAATTTAAACTTTGGTATGTGGGAGACCAAAATGGTAGAGGTGGAGTTGGCATAGTGGTGGATAAAGATCTGAAGAATGATGTGGTAGATGTTAAACGAGTGGGAGATAGGATCATTTCCTTAAAGCTGGTGTTAGATAAAGATGTGGTCAACATTATTAGCGTTTATGCTCCCCAAACAGGATTGGATGAGAGTTGCAAGCTACAATTTTGGGAACACATGGATGAATTGATGCATAGCTTTGGACCAGATGAAAAGATTATTATGGGAGGGGATCTGAATGGACACATTGGTAAAGATAGGAGAGGTTATGTGGAGGTGCATGGAGGGTATGGAGTTGGGGAGAGGAATGAGGAGGGAACCTCAGTTTTGGACTTCGCAACTGCCTACGATCTATCCATTGCTAACACTCTTTTTGCTAAAAGGGAAGAACACTTAATTACCTACAAAAGTGGATAGCATTTCAGTCAAATTGACTTCTTCCTCACGAGAAGGTCTGACCGATGGATGTGTAAGGATTGTAGGGTCATCCCTGGGGAGAGTTTAACCTCTTAACATAGATTGTTGATCTTGGACTTGTGCTTCTATTTATCGAAGAAGAAACCAAAGAAACATGTTTGCCCTAAAGTTAGGTGGTGCAGATTGAAAGGTGAGTCAGTGAGGTCTTTTACAGATAATGTGGTGAAGCATGGGAAGTGGGTGTGATGGGGACGCCAATATGATGTGAAATGGAATGACGGATTGCATTAAGAAAGTTGCTGAGGAGGTTCTAGGGGTGTCTAGGGGTATTAAGTTCATCCCTAGGGAGACTTGGTGGTGGGATGTGGAGGTTCAAGCTGCCATCAAGACTAAGAAAGATAATTTTAAGATTTGGCAAAGGACTGGGAAGTTGAAGATAAAGATAGATATAAGGTCACCAGAAATGAGGCAAGAAAGGTTGTGGGGAAAGCAAGGGCGAGGAAATATGATGACTTCTACAACAATTTAAATACCAAGGAAGGGGAAATGCTATTTATATAATAGCTAAATTTCGGGAAAGGAAGAGTAGGGATCTTGACCATGTTCGATGTATTAAGAATGAGGAGGGTAGAGTGCTTGTGAATGATGAAGACATAAAGAAGAGATGGGATGAGTATTTTTGTAACCTACTTATTGGAGACAACCCTAATAGGAGTGGTTCGAGTATTCTACTTGAAAACAGGAATCATAAGTATGTACGCAAGATAGGAGTGACCGAGGTTATTGAAGCCCTAAGGAGGATGAAGGTAGGGAAGACTCCAGGTTTGGATGAGGTCCCAATTGAAGTGTGGAAGAGCTTGGGACCACGTGGGTTGTTTGGTTAACCAAGTTGTTTAACAAGATCATGAACACGAAAAAGATGCCGGATGAGTGGAAGAGAAGCGTTATTGTCCCAATCTACAAAAATAAAGGTGATATTCAGAGCTGTAACAACTATAAACGCATAAAACTTATGAGCCGTACTATGAAACTTTGGGAAAAGGTAATAAAGGTTCGCATAAGAAGAGAAACCAATATCTCAAGGAACCAATTCGGTTTCATGCCTGGGAGATCCACTATGGAAGCGATTTACCTTCTTAGAAGGCTTATGGAAAAATCCAAAACCTATAAGAGAGATCTTCATATGGTCTTTGTCGACCTAGAAAAGGCCTATGATAAGGTCCCGAGAGATTTAATCTGGCAGGTTTTAGAGAAGAAAGGGGTGTCAAGTAAATACGTGGATATAATTAAAGACATGTATGGTGATGTGGTGACTAGTGTGAGATCAGTGAGAGGCCAGGGTGCTCAGTTCCCAATTACTATCGGGCTACATCAAGGATCCGCATTGAGCCCCTACCTATTTACTTTTATCATGGATGATTTAACCAGGAATATTCAAGGACATATCCCGTGGCGTATGCTTTTTGCAAATGATATTGTTCTGGTCGGTAAAACTGTGGTAGAAATTAACGATAAGTTGGAACTATAGAGATATACTTTGGAATCGAGAGGTCTTAAGATAAGTAGAATGAAGACGGAATATATGATGTGTAACTTTAGTCGATTGAGGATCGATGGCGAGGGAGTGAAAATTGAGGGGAGAGAGATCCTGTAAAGTGATTGCTTTAGATATTTGGGCTCTACCTTAAACAAGGAAGGTGAGATTGATGATGATGTTTCCCACAGAATTAAAGTAGGATGGATGAAATGGAGAAGGGCGTCTAGAGTGTTAT
Organism: Macadamia integrifolia; assembly: GCF_013358625.1. Classification (NCBI taxonomy): domain Eukaryota; kingdom Viridiplantae; phylum Streptophyta; class Magnoliopsida; order Proteales; family Proteaceae; genus Macadamia; species Macadamia integrifolia. The sequence goes on along the minus strand of NW_024868599.1, from coordinate 111,557 downwards.
GTGATCGACAGATTCCTCTAAAGCTTAAGGGAAAATTCTATAAGACTGTCATAAGACCAGCTATGATGTATGGTGCAGAATGTTGGGTAGTCAAGAAGCGTAACGTAGATAAGTTTTTTTTTTTTTGGATGAATAAATAAATTCATTATCAAGAGGAAGAATATACAAGGGGGGAGAAAAGGAGGGGGGGGGGAAGACTAGACCAGGGCTAGCCAAACAAGATCCAAACAATTACAACAAAACAAGATCCAGAATCGGATCAGCAAGAAGGAAAAACCTAGCTGACCCAAAAGAGAATGCACAATGTGAGGCTCGAAAGGGGGAGGGGGAGGGGGAGGCTAAGGATGGGGGAAGGTGACAATGTGAAGGTTCCAAGAGGCAATGATATGGTTGTTCCTGGCAGAGCTGGGAACAGGCCTATGAGGAAGGGACTGAAGTTTGGAGGAAACATCAAAGGAGATGGCTTTCCAAATCTTATTCACGGATCGGGAGTTGGAAGACCATCTTCGGATGTTGCGCTCCATCCAGATATGGTTAATGGTAGCTGAAAAAGCCAGTTTCCCAATAGTATCACAGATATGGGATCCTGAGAAGGTCATGTCAATCCAAATCCACTCTTTGTCAAGAGGAAGAATAGGCCTTAAAGAAGGCCAGCACTTGGAGAGGACCAATTTCCAAATGGAGGTGGAAAAGGGACAGGAGAAGAAGAGGTGAGGGATGTCCTTAGAGTCATGGGGACGAAGACAACAGGAGGGGGAGGCAGGGATATGGCGGTGAGAAAGGAAAACCTGGGTGAGAAGACAGTTGGAGAGACATCTCCAAAGAGTAAAACTGTGGCGAGGAATGTAGATAAGTTGAATGTGGCAGAGATGAGGATGTTGAGATGGATGTGTGGCAAAACCTTGAGAGATAGAATAAGAAATGACCAGGTTAGAACGATTTAGGAATTGCCCCAATTCCAGATAAGCTCAGAGATGGTTTGGGCATGTCCAAAGGAGGCCTTTGGATGCCCCAGTACGGCGGAGTGACCAGATGCAGATGGATGGAGCTAGAGTTGCATTTGGTTTTATTTCTTTGTTTGTTAGATTGTAATTAGGTGTTGGAGTCTACTCTACTTGTTGGATTATAAGTAAAGGTGAGCACCACAAAAGACAAACAAGTTGGATCTATGGTGTTCCATCAATAACTCTCCTCTCCTAACATTGTTCTCTCCGTTCTCTTCTTCTTCAGATTCTGGTGTTGAGGTTTGGTTACAATTTTTGTTTTGTTTTGTTCGGTTTTGTTTTGTTTTGTTTTGTTTTTTGTTTTTGGGTTTTTGGTTTTTGGTTTTTGTTTATTTTTATTTATTTATTTATTTTTTAATATTGAAAAGGAAACAGATAACCAAAACTCCACTGGAAATGTTCTTCAGTTTGTGAGAAAATATAAATAATTAAATGAAATGAGCGTAATTCTAGTTTTATTACAACCATCTAACATGAAGCAGCTTACTTTATAGGAGAAAACTCTATATCTGCTTTTTTACTTTTGATGTTGCTTGATGCTGTCTATAAAATCTTTTATATCATTTGGTTATACTATATGTAAGCTTCAATTGTAACTGCTTACGTTCCATAACACATGTTGAAATTGTTTTGATGCCAGGAAGAAAAGGATACAAAACCTTCGCTTGCAGGAAATGACCCTGGGGAAATACAGAAGTTCTACCAGATGTTCTATGAACAGAGAGTCAGGGATGGCCAGTATGAGGAAAAAACGTAATACTTAATATTGAATGTCTTAAGTATCTATTTTTCTGGGTCTACTGTCTTTATTCTGACAGTCTTTTTTAGGGAGGTGATGGCCAAGAACTATCGGATTGCTTCGGTATTATATGATGTTGTGAGAGCTGTGGTGCCTTACGAGAAAGTTGATGCACAGGTAAGTTTGAGTCATTTTTATACTTGTTTCATGGTTTTGTTTTATTTTTCTGGGAGATTTTTTAGTATACACTGTGAATGTACTTGCAGATAAACAAATGTGCTAGAGTAGTTGAGATTAAAAAGGAGCAGTATGTACACTATAACATTATTCCGTTGTTTGCCACTGCATCTAAGCCAGCAATAAAAGAACTTCCTGAGGTTAGATCTGTGTTACATATCCTTTCTTAAATTTTGTTTTGCTGCAAAATTTATTGTTTCGTTTAACTACTCTGCTTGATTCTGTATCCTACTGGAAGTATAGATCGAAGCAGCAATTAATGCTTTGCGTAAGGTGGACCACCTTCCAAAGCCCAGAGCTCAGTCAACACCTAATGAGCTTGATGACAGGGATATAGTCATCCATGATTTGCTTGATTGGCTTTGGCTAGCTTTTGGGTTTCAGGTAAACTCTGAATTCCCCATTAATGGTGTATCCTATCCTGTCATTATATGCAGAGATTTCTTCTCTGACAACCGTAATTGAGAACTTTACTTTCCATGTACTATTTCTGTGTCCTGCACTAGTAGATCTAAAAGTCCTGTACGATGTTTATTTTGGCATATAGTTCACACTAAAGGTGATCATGATTGTGAGAAACTGTCAGGTACACCTTCCTTGAGAGCAGCAGTGACTCTGAAGTTTCCTTTAGGGAATCTTAAAAATAGAGAGTCGCCATCAAGATTAGGGTCTAGGACCTACCAAAACAGAGTTTACTCCATTGAACCTAGTCCGACCAAGAGATTGTGTCAATCAGTCATTGTCAGCTTATGGATCTGGCCACCTGGGCAGGAATTAGGCACCCTGGTCCACTTGGTTGATCCAATCTTCCTATGTTTTCTTGGTGTTTTATTAAATAATATATATTTCTTAGACTGACAGACTGAACATGAAAGTAAGCTAAAATATATGCATTATGAACAAAAATTAAAGGAGAAAAAGGTTAGGACTCACCTGGGCTGAATGCATTGCTCATTAAAATAAAAGTGACAAAAACAATCCTAAACTGTATCTTGATGCATGCCTAAAAAATATGATACAAAAATGCATTTACTTTTAAGAATGTCATTACATGTATGAGATGACTAAAAATGAAGGTTTAAGATCTTGATCTCGCCCCTAATCTCGCTAAACCAAAAAAGTGAGATCTGGCAAGATCTTATTTTTTCCCTGTCGACTCTGTGGTTGGGCTCGGTGGCCATATGGTCTTTGTATCCCCTGAAACTTGTCATTTACCCTATTTTAGGCATTCTAAACACAGTGGAACACCAGTTTCTTAACCCAAAATGGTATTTTGATTTTGTACCCTATGTAAGATATTCCACAATAAAAACAAACAACTATTGACCATGTTTCTATGAAAAAATGGTTTTGAGAAGTTGTTTTTACCTAAAACTGCTCTTGAGAAGGAAAGGATCTCCAAAGGTTGATGATTGTTGTAATGAAGGGTTTTAGGGAAAGTGTCAGTTTCCAAACAGATGATTGTTGTAATAAAGGGTTTTAGGGAAAGTGTCAGATTCCAAACAGGTCCTTAGGTCCTTAAGGGGTTTAATGGTCCTTGTAATATTTTAGAACTTTCTCTTCATTATTATAAATAAAGAAGGTTGGTGTCAAATTAGACACAAGTCATTACCCCATCCAATATGGTTTGAGCCATAAGATCTAAAACATTAAGGGCTCTCCTTCTTCTTCATCTCTTTCTCTTTTTCTCTCTCCCAGCACCTCCCTCCATCTCTCTTCATCTGCTTCTCTCTCTTGGTGGGAGCTTCTTAACCACCAAGAGGGTCACTAGCCTCCATCCATTCTCTCTCCTGCGTTTTTAGACTCTCTTATACAATGATTTGAGGGACCTACCTCACTTTCCATCGATTTTTTCAGGTTTTTTTTCCCCCCTGAAATCGACATTTTCCTTGCCAGGATGCTTTTCCCCGGCTCGATGCTCCAATCGTCTTGATGTTTGTTGCGGTTGGTGCTCCTTATCCTAGTAGTGGTATGTACTAGCCACTTTCCCGTTTCAGGTCTCTATTCCAGAGCTATCCCCAAAATCGATTTCTCAGGATTTTTACCTTTTATCGATTTTTGGGTTTTCTAGTTTTTTTTTTGGTTTTTTTTGTGTTTTCTCTATCTCCGGCTAGTGTCTTTTCTATTTCTATGGCCTCCTTGACTCCTTGAGTAGCAACCATTTCTACCAGCTCTTTTGCTTCTACTAGCAGAGAGACCGCAACTCTACCTACCTTTCCTCCTTGTGCAATTAAACTTGGTGGCATAAATACAAGGCATTTTCCTCATAAAACTAATACATAGTTTAGATGTGGAAATGTTTTTAATGTTGGTTATATAGACTTAGGTGATTTTAAACAAGACTCATTAAGTCTGAGGTCTTGATCCTTTGCATAGATCTTGCATATCCAAATATTTGAAGAATATTCCTTAGCGTTTTAGTCTTTTAGACCTCTTAAAATGTTGTACCCAACTTGTAAATAAGAAAATCGCATTAATTTCTATTTGCCTCCCCCACACCCCCCCCCCCCCAAAAAAAAAAAGTGTACAATTGTTTTCTCAATGTTAAAATTGCAATTGCTGGATTTGGTAGAATCTAATTTTGTAATAGTGAATTGTAAAAGGCCACTGAAAAGTGCAGGATTTTTGTTGAAAGGGACATATACCAAGGAAACCCGAATGATTATGTTGGGAGTAATTGTAAAATTTGAGATCTTTAACAACCAATAGGAATACTAAAAGCAGGTGGTTACAGTAATTTGATTAGATGATTTGAATTGAAGTTATTTAGGTGGGCCTGGTCAACCAGTGGTTCTGAATTCTTTGCAGAAGATTTAAGTGTGTCGGCTGTAAAATGCATGGTCATCTTTTGATCTGGATATATGTAACCGTAATTTTCTCCACAAATTTTACTTTGTTTTGACTTTAGTGATCAGTAAATAAACACTTGAGCGATCTGATTATCTCTGCTTTTGTCATAAATGTTCAACATTGAAGAAAGGAAATGTAGCAAACCAGAGGGAACACTTAATATTGTTACTGGCAAATGCTGATATAAAGAATAAGCAACAGGAGGATTATTGTCAGGACCGTCAGGTAATTCTCTTTCTTTTGGTCAGGATCAAATTTAGTTTGGTCTATTTTCTTGTTAGCTATCTGGACTTGCATCTTCCGTTGGAGAATAACGGATATGCTTGTTGCAGCTGGATAATGACACTGTAAAGAATTTGAAGGACAAAATCTTAGAAAATTATTTCTCATGGTGTAACTACTTGCATTGTGAACAAAATGTCAAGTAAGTGGTTGGAAGTTGTACCATAATTCATAATTAATGACCTTCAAAGTAGTGATAATTTTTATTTTTTCTGAGGTGCTTTCTTTTTGCCTGGTGGATCTCTAGATGTTTTCTTATTTTTATTTGCAGGATCACATGTAATGCTGCTGAAAGACAACCGTTACAGCTTCTTTATATTGGACTGTATCTTCTCATTTGGGGTGAAGCTTCAAATATTCGATTCATGCCAGAATGTATTTGCTACATCTTCCATCATGTATATTTTCTTTTATTCTGGTGAAACAGTAAAATTATTTCTGCTGATTATGTGTATCCTTTTCCTTTTCCCCCTAAATCACTGTGTAATTTATTAGTCAATGAAAGGGGAAGATTATATTTCAAATTAGTATAACCCAACCAGGAATTGAGATCAATCCTGGTGGTAGGTCAACCAAATGCTGCTACTTGGGATCACAGGTTAACACAAATCCTATGTGTATATGTCTTTTTACCTTACAACTATCCAAGCGATCAGCATCAAACAAGCTCTTACAAATGTAGAAACAAGATTACCACTGTTTGAGCTGCTGAATTACTATTGGTTAACAACTTTAATTAGGGAATTCCTATGTGTATATGTCTTTTTACCTTGCGAAGTAGTTATTTCTATTTAGCTGAATGACTAATCTATAGAAGTTTTTTCATTAAATGCCATGTTCCAAACCCAGATGTCAGGTGAGGGTAAAGCCCTCACGGGTGCTGATCAGCAATCGGTTCATTCTCAGAATCACACATAATAAAACACATAAAATCCAAGTCTCAACAAATTAATTAAAAAAAAAATCCCAAATAATAGCTACTGGGGCAATCTAAGGGTGGGTCCCCAAATTAATATTCAAAGACACTGTTAGAGTTTACATGAAGCAGTTCCCTACTACAGCCATCTACTAAAGTAAAAGTAAGTTAAAACAAGAAAACTTCGAGTCACCCCTGAACTCCGTTGCAACTCGCTCCCCCATTCTATTCCTCTGAAATGCCACATTTAATGGAGTGAGCTCAACAGCCTAGTAAGGAGAAAATAGCAAGAGCACAACAGAGTCACAACAACCGAACAATCACGACAATCAAATCAAACACTAAATTTTCTCAAAACAACCCCACTTGATAAAACACTTACTTGAAAACCCAACACTTTCAATAAAGCTGTCTTTTGAATACACCCTTTTGTCACTTTAGCTAGCGTTGAGGGAATGAAATTGCCATCACCAACAACATGAGAGGAACACGAGTACACGACACCCTTACAATCACTTATTGTCACCAACTCTGTGACTAATAATACACCATTGGCCACTCACATGTGCACAGTGGGTACAGTCTCTGCGGTTCCACGGAATAGCTCTCTGGTGGCTACTACTCTCCACCGGCACAGGGCAATCTGTTTACCCTCAAACACTTCCTCGCTTACCACTCTTTAGCAATTATACTTTTAAAATACACATATGAAAATACAGATAAAATCCCTATAGAGGACAAAACCACTTTCTCAATCACTTGACAAATGCATCATCACTAGGATCCACTTGCACAACCATATAGCATAGTTGATCACAATTAAACCACCATGTATCAACATATACAATGCAAAGCACTATAATACAACATATCACATTCAATGGTTTACAACTTTACATTCCACGTAAAATATATGCCAAACATGTCACACCTCTGTGGTGTGCACCCATTGTAATCCACTTACCTCCCTCTCCAAATGTTTTATCTCCCACCCTCTGAGTCTCAAGTATCCGGGAGTTCACAATCTGCAATTAATAATACTCTATATTAATCACCTATCCCAAACCTAACAAAAAACCTTACTTAAAAAGTCAACAAATCGACCTAAAAGTCAACCCTCTGAATCTGAGGTCAAACTCTAGGAATCAATAGCCAATGGGAAGGTTAAGAACCCTTCGAAAGATGGGAGTGATCCGATAGTATTAGGTCCCAAGGAAAACCCTAATCTAAAACCGATTAGGTTTCAATGTGGGGGAGGCCAACTGAATCATTGAATTAGTCAGTTAAAAAATAAAAGCTAACCCCAATGTTTTGGGTAGAAACCGACCACTATTAGGAACTAGGGTTTTGGCTGATTTATTCTCGCAGTAAAATAGGTGGCCAGAATGGACCACCATTTGGGTTGATCTCCTCTCTCAATGCCCAAAATCTCAGCCAAAACTGATGGTTCAGTTTTCCTGTGGAGACATAGGATGGAGAACAAGAAGACACAAGAACCATGATCAGAAAATTTATGGTGGACAGATTTGAGTACCTACTTGTAAGGCTGTTTGGAACTTTGAATTTCCAGCAACTGAAGATGCTTGAGATTCTTCTCTTCCTCTACCATCTTCTCTCAGTAATCTTGCTTTTTCATTGTCTACTCACTTTGTTCCCAAATCTCATTATGATGCTTTATCTTATCTTAGGTTGAAACTGGCCATGGAAATGGAAATGGATGCGTTGTTATCTCATTAGACATGAACTCTTGTGGATTTTCCTCCTAGTAAAGATCTTATGCGTTGTTGCTGGGTTTACATTATTAAATACAATCTTGATGAATCAGTTGAGCTCCTTAAGGTGCGGTTGGTAGCAAAAGGATATACTTAGACTTATGGTGTAGATTAGTTTGAGACATTCTCTCCCGTGGCCCATTTAAACTTTGTTCATGTTCTCATCTCTTTGGCTATAAATCTTGGCTGGCCTCCATACTATCTGGAGATCAAATATGCCTTTCTCTATGGTGATATTTAGGGCGAGGTTTATATGGAGTAACCTCCAGGTTATATTGCTCAGGGTGAGAATTCTAAGAGTATACAAACTTCACAAGACTATGGGTTGAAGTAGTCACCACGAGCGTGTTTCGGCAAGTTCTGTTCTATTGTTCTTCATTGTGGATTTTCACAATGCTACTCAGATAATTTTGTGTTTGTATGGTGTTAGAAGTCCAAGATTGTTGTACTTGTTGTATATGTGGATGATATTATTATTTCTTGCAATGATGCTTATATTATTGCTAAGGTGAGGTCTTACCTTCATCAACAAATTCAGATGAAAGGCTTGGGTTCTCTCCGGTATTTTATTGGCCTTGAAGTTCTTCGGAATAAGAAAGAGATTAGTTTATCACAAAGGAGTATGTATTAGATCTTTAATTTCAGATAGACATGGTTGCTTCTAAACACGTTGATACTCCCACAGATCCTCATTAGAAGTTTGGTTCCACTGATGGTGAATACTTTGAAGACAAGCATTGGTATAAGAGTTGTAGTAAATACATCAGCCAGTTGTTCAATACTGGGAACAAAGGGCACAATGATAAGACCCATATCTAGCTTCTCTTTGATGAGTGTCGATCGATCTCCAAATGCTTGGTTCGATCATGCTAGATAAGGTTGTGAGCAATGCTGATGGCAAATTTGCTCTCGCAAAAGAGATTTACAAGAAGGTTAGCACGGACAACCAAATCTGTGAGAAGACCATGAAGCCATAGGATCTCACAAATACTGTGAGCCATGTACGGAACTCTGCTTCAGAACATATAATGCATGCTTTAGCTTGCATACCTTCCTTTGGGTTTTGGAGCAAGTGAACCAAAGAGGAATGTCCATATACACTTCCTCCTCAAGTTCCCCATTAAGGAAGGCATTCTTTACATCTAATTATTGAAGATCCCAATGTAAGTTGGCAGCACAAGATAAGATAACATGGATTGTGCTCATTTTAGCAACAGTAGCAAACATCTCTTAGTAGTCAATCCCATAAGTCTAAGTGAAGCCATTGGCAACTAGTCTGGCCTTATAACGATCCATTGTACCATCGGCCTTTTGTTTCACTATGAAGACCCACTTATAAGTTACAACCAACTGTCTTCTTCTGTGAGGGAAGACACTAGATCCCCATATGTCATTCTTTCTTAGAGCCTGCATCTCCTTAACCATAGTTACCTGGTATTGTGAGTCTGCACTCCCTTCCTGCTAGGTATGGGGAATGGACACAAAGGATAGAGTAGACATAAAACTATAGTAGGATGGAGAAAGTGAGTCATAAGAAACAGTTTTAGCATTGTGTAATGCCCCAAATTTTGGAACCTTAGATTATATATCTTTTTACGTTATTTTCTAAGCTTTGTTAAATATTTAAAGTTAGGCTTTATTTTAATGACTTAATGAGTTAGCCCAGTGGTTAGTACCTTGATTAATTAGAGGTCCTAGGTTCAAATCTTGTTAGTAGAGTAAATAAGATAAGTGGTATGTAACTTGATTCTTTTTATTTTATTTTTATTTTTTTAAAAGAGATTCTTTCCTTTTATTTTTAAGATTCTTTCTTTTATTTTTTTAAAAACATTCTTTGTGGACTCCACCCCATTTTGACAAACCGTGGGGAAGAAAGAGACGTAAGAGAAAAAAAAAAGAAGAGAACCGCGAGGAAGAGAAAGAGACGTGAAGAGGGGGAAAGAGAGAGAGATGTGGGCTAGAAAAGAAAGAAAGAAGAACCGTAAGAAAGAAAGAGAGAAGGAAAGAGGACAGGACCATGAGAAAGAAAGAAAGAAAGGGGGAGGAAGGGGGATTTTGGTGCCTACACTTCTGTTTTTCTGCTTTTTTCAGGTAATGACGTCCTCTTATTCTGATGGTTTTTCTTTTGGGACCCAATAGGGGTCTTATTTATCCCTAGTTTAAGTTTGGTTTAGCTGTTTTTCTTTTGGGACCTAATAGGGATCTTGCAGATGATAGTTTCTTCATATGTGACCCAATATTTAGGGTTTTTGGGACCCAATAGGGTTTTCTTAGGACTCGATATGGGACCGTTGGGACCCAATGTGGGACCCAAACCGTGACCCAAATTTAATATTCTTTATAAAAGTTTGGGATTCAATTCATAGGAACCAAATATATTATTCTTTTTGGGACCCAAATTAAATTAATCAGTCATTTTTTTTGGACCCAATATGGGACCCATGTGATCAAATCCAATATGATTTTCTTAGGAACCAAATATTGGGACCTTGGGACCTTGGGCTAGTCAGATATGGCAAAGATTTTTTGGGATTCTCTGGGCTGCCTAAGACGGGTAAACGATTCTAATTTGGGGCCTATCAAAGGTCCCTAACATTAATTCTTGGTTGGATCTATAAAAGTGTCTATTCTTGTCCAAATCTTGATCTTTGATTTTTCTTCAAATCTAGCTATACAGAGACCCATGTTTTGTTACCATTGTTTCCCTTACCATAAAGAGAGAATCAATCCACTCAGGGAGAAAATCTGATTTTCGATTTGCATGTTAGTTATAAACCCCATGAAATTGAGGAAAATTGGGAGACCTGAACTTGTATTTCCCTAATTGCTTAAAATCCAACCGTTAACTTTTGGGCATACTTTGGGGTTAGTAGAGCCTTCTTAGGGGAGGTTTCAATCCGAATTTGGGGACCATCTGCCTAACGGATTGAGAGTAATTACAGATTTATTGAAATCTGAAAGTTACACTTTGAGATTGTAGTTTTTCTAATTACTCCTTGATCACTCAGCTGATCATTCTCATAATCGGAAGGGTGATAATACATGTTGAGGGGATTTGTTTCTTGGAGTTTGACCTATGTCTGGGAGGGTTGACTATTTGGTTGACTTTTGAGGAGAAAGTGAGGTATTTGAATTAGTTTTGGATCGGGAGATTAATGGGAGATTTAATTAATTGCAGATTGTGTTTGACTTGAGCATTCAGAGCTCGGAGGGTGGAAGTAGGAGACTTGCAAGCTAAGGTAAGTGGATTATAGTGGGGTTACACCACATGTGTGTGGTTTGATTGTATGATGAGATGTTTTATATGCTTGTATTTTATACTTATTCTGAATTGTGTTTATGTGTGACATGAGTTCATGGGAGTGATTGATAATTGATGAAGGTGATTATTAGTGTGATGTGTATTGATGTGATTCTTATGTGAAGATTTTACTTATGTGTATATGTAAAGAAAGTGATTTTATGAACGATGATTTTGTGAAAGTGTGAAAAGAGAAAGTGTGAGGGAAAATGGACTACGTATTAGACCAGAGAGGGGTGTCCCGTTGACCCTTTGAAGTATTCACGACTATTGTCGCTTTAAAGGATCTTAATGGTAGCATTGAATTGAGTCTGAACCTTTTGGTGAAACTGCTTAAAGCAATGGAAGGTCTTGCCCTTAGTTCACATTATACAAACCCAAGTGCTCTAAGAATGACAGTCAATAAAAGAGATAAACCATTGATAACCATTAACAGACACATAGCAGGATGGACACCAAATATTAGAATGTATCAATAAAAAAGGAGTGACACTTTTATTTCTAGAAACAGAATAAGTGATCCGAGTTTGTTTGGCCAATACACATGCCTCACAAAAAAACTGACTCGAATTAAAATTCTTAAAAGAAGGAAAAAGTCTAGATAAAGTTCCCAAAGGAGAATGTCCCAATCGACGATGCCATTGTAGTAACTTAGATATGGGAGGTGACGTAGATGATGTCTTAAGAGCCTAACTAGAGACCAACACTGAGTCATCATCAAGCATATACAAACCACCACGCATCCTACCAAAGCCAATTGTTGCCCCCTATCAGCAGATCCTAAAAAAACAAAATGAGATGGGAAAAATGTGACTTTGCAATTAAGACTGGGAGTGAGACTATTTATGGACAATAGGTTAGTAGGAAAAGATGGAACATGCGATACAGTAGAACGGAATAAAGAAGGAACATAGCTAATATAGCCTTTTCCCAAAATAGTGGAATAAGTCTCCTTAGCCAACTTGACCTTACCATTACAGGACAGGTAGTGTACTGTGAAAAAATAAACAAGCAACCTATCATATGATCAGAAGCCCCCGAGTCTACAATTAGGGGGTAGAAGGGACAAACATAGTATGGCCACAAAAAGAGATACCTGACCCAGTAGGAGTGGAGTGAGCAGAGCTTGCAGTGGTTGGTGTAGGATAGTTTGGATATATCTGAAGGCGCCAGATGGCAATGAGCTCATCAGATGATAGCGAGGCTGCAGAGATGCTACGAGCAGAGTCAAAGTCAAGGACCTCAGTATGGTTGGCCTGACTAGGAGTACTGGCACAACTCTTCCCTCGCCCTTTTCCATAGTAATCGCACTTCACTAGAACTCTAGTAGAGGAGCTAGTAGACTGTGGGGCTACGCTAAAGGATTGAGTGCCAGAAGCAAGTGCATATCTCTCGGTGGGAGTGGCAATAGGTTGTGGGAGCATAGTGGTATGACGATTGTCCTCAAGTTGGATTACAACATAGGCTTGACCTAAGGTAGGAAAGGGAGTACGACTTAGAACCTAGTTCGCAGCTAATCAAACTCCACATTCAGCCCTACCAGGAAGTCATACTCCTCATTGAAGTCCATCTTAGTCCACAGTGTTCGCAGTTCATAGTAGTATTGTGACAGTGTGAGCCCTCTCTTCCTCATGTCAAGAATCTTTTGGCGTAGTTCAAAGACCTGAGCTTCTTCCTCGCCTGGGAAAAATCTCCTGGGCAGACTTCAAGATCTTCGCAACAAAGTCAAGAAGGAGATAGCCATGTGAAAGTTGTGAGTACTTAGAGTTGACAAGGAAGCCCATAACAAGAGAGTTGGCACACTCGCACTTGTCAATCTCAGGACCTGTGGTTGGGCACTTCGAGGTTCCATTGAGGTACCCATAATAGCCACGAGACTTGATGGAGATACAGATTGACCGTGACCAAATAAGATAGTTTGTCCCATCAAACTTGATAGCACAGAGAGGAAAAGTGGGAAGAGTCAAGGTGTTTCCACCAGTGGAAGCAGAAGAGTTGGTAGACATGGTTGTAACTCAAGGGAGTTGTGCTAAGAAAGAGGCACCAGCCGGAAGTAGAAGAAGCACCAAAAACACCAAAAAGCAAGAAAAAAAAAGTTCAAAAATTGATAGAGGCAAATCGATTTTTGGGGATAGCTCTGGAACAGAGTCTTGAGATAGTAAAGTGGCTAGTAAATACCACTAAAAGGATCAATAGCACCAAACACAACCAACATCAAGATGATCCTCCAACAGGGAAAAAGTACCCTTGCATAAAAAAAGTCGATTCAGGGGAAAAAACTCAGAAAATCGATGAAGGTGAAGAGTGGGTCTCTTAGATCTTTAGAGAAGAGAGTCTGAGATCTTAGAAAAGAAGAGGAGAGAAGCTAGTGGCTCTCTTGGTGGTTGAAGAGACTAGCACCGAGAGAGGAGGAATGAGGGAGGCGCTGGGAGAAAAAGAAAGAGATGGAGGCACTAGGAGAGAGAAAATAGAGAAAGGGAGAAAGAGATGGAGAGGAGAGGAAGCCCCTACGGTTTTGGATCCAAAGGGTCTGATACCATGTTAGATGGGTTAATGACTTGTCTAATATGACATCGCCCTCTTTATTTATAATAATGGAGAGAAAGTTCTAGAATATTACAAGGACCGTTAAACCCTTAAAGGACCTAAGGACTTGTTTGGAATCTAACAACTTCCCTAAAACCCATTATTACAACAGTTTTTTTTTTTTTTTTTAATAACATTTCTTGGTTTATCAATGAAAACAAAGTGAGACTGATGTTGGTGCTTTTACTGGACCATTTTTGACTTATATGTATCAGAATTGACAATCCTTTTTCATTCATAAAAACTAATAGTCCTTTTGTATTTTATTCTATAAGATGGCTAAAGAGCTTGATGGGATTCTGCATGGTGGTACATTTCTACCAGCACACCAGGGTAAGGAGGCATTTCTGCGTGAAGTTGTGACACCTATCTACCAGGTCTTGCGTAAGGTAACTAACATGTTGTGACTGGTTTATTAGTATGGTCCAATCAAGGTCATGTCTGAGTATCCTTTGTTGTTTTGTGAAAAAGGAAGCTGAGAGGAACCAAGGAGGCACTGTAAGCCACTCAAAGTGGAGAAATTATGATGATCTAAATGAATATTTTTGGTAAGATTGCTTTGATTCTTTTTTGATTGTTGGAATATAGGTTACCTTTACATGTTTTATGCTTTAGCCCGATTCTTAATGTATATTCATAATTTCTGGTCACATTTGCAGGTCAGATAAATGTTTGAAGTTGGGATGGCCAATGAACCGTGAAGCCGACTTTTTTCTGCATTCTGATGAGATACAGCCTAGAAATGTGGTTTTTATCCACGTATACCATTAAAACTTGCTACAGAAATTGTGTTTTATCTTACATTTCCTGTATCTGCTTGCTCAACATATTTTGATACGGTTTGTTGTATATATAAGGATGGTCATAGTAAGCTGGTATTCTATTCTCAGATGATATTGAGAAAATGTTCTTTTTATTCTCTAGTGCACAAAGTGAGATGAGATCAATCCTTCCAACTTTGGGCACTGGTTATTGTATAGTAGTCAGTAGACATTCCCAAGAATATTCATAGGGATATTAAAGTGTAGGAATGTCGTTTTTCCTCTTTACCTCCCTAGGGAGGTGTATGTAATTCTTCATAATATGTTAGTGAACCAATATATGTGAGAGGGATTCATTCTCTCACACACAACATTCTACCACATCTCTCTTTCTCCTTCTTCCTCTCTCCTTTTCTTCTTCCTATCTACCCCTCTTGCTCTCTTGTCCTTTTATAACCTTAGATTTCAACTTGGTATCAGAGCTACAGGTTTAGGTTTAACCGTTTAGGAGTTGTGCTATCAATTCTCCATTCCCATTTCCTCTCTTTGGGACCCTAGGTTACAAAAGGGTTCCAAGGAAGAGAATACTATGTAAAATGTTTGAAGATTTCTTGAGAATACCTTGGATGAAGACCATATAAACATTTGGAGGGAGTCTCACATGACGTAATCGAAGTTTGAATCTCAAATTGAGGGACAGATTTCCCCCCATTTCAGCCAGCCCTGCCTTCTCATGGCTCTCTCTCTCTCTCTCTCTCTCTCTCTCATTCGACCACTATTAAGGCTAGGTAGGATCCATTTGGATCACCCTAGGCCCCTCTTGCAACCCACATACCCTCGGTGCTTGAAGGTGAAGGCTGTTCAGCCACTACTCATTTCTTTCCTGTCTTCTAGGTACTGCCAGCCTGCTCCCCTGTTTTTTGTCTGTGAAATGTGGCCTGCGATGGTTCTTGTGATGATTGTTATTTTTTTTTTATCTACTTTGGGTTGATGCATTTGTTGGTTTAGACTTCTTGAGTTGATAAGAATTGATGATTTACTTCGAAGACTGTGTTTGAGTTGGATATTTGTCTCCCCTACTGTATTTTTCTCTCTTTGAGAATTGGGATAGTGAATCTGGGTAGAGTGTGTACTCCCAACTTCTTGTGTGTGCTTCTTCAATATGTCTAAAGACAGTGGACTTGGAGAAGTTTCAGCTAGTGCATCGTGTAGTGCTCATCCTTCTCCAATGGCTTTTGAGAACCCAGATACTCAGATTTCTATTGTGAATTTAGACAACACCAACTATTTGGAGTGGGCTCAATCTGTGAAGCTTTTCTTGTGAAGTAGGAGGAAGCTAGGGTATGTTACAGGTACCACTAGAGCTCCTAAACCAAGTGACCCGTTGTATCTGAAATGGGAGACTGTGAACTCCACTGTTATGACTTGGCTGATATTCTCAATGAAACCCTAGGATGGAAGGAGGTTTATGAGGAAAGAAAGTGCCAAGGACATTTGGGACAGTGTTCCCAAATTTTGACTGAGTGGGTGACTCGGTAAAGGTCTATCAACTACTCTAGAAGGTCATTACAGTGAAGCAAAGATATATGGCCATTTATGAGTACTACAATCCTAACATTGGTTGCTAGGAAGAGTATGATCACTATAGAGTTCTTCAACTGTCCAATTCAGAAGATGAAGTTACTTGAAAAGGATTGTGTTCTTATCTTACTTGGTGGTTTGAATCCGGATACAAATCTTGGGCAGGCCAATCTTTCATCCCTTTATTTGGTGTGTAGTTATTTCCAAAGTGAGGAGACTCTAGCAATATATATAGCTACTTGGTTGTCATAGACTCACAATACATCTTTATGGGTGTAGGCATAGGAAAACCCATCTCAAGATGGAGAGACATGAACCACATTAGCTCGGTAGTAGTATGAGCCATGGTTCTTTACTCTGCTTTAGCACTCAATCTAGCAATACTCATCTTTTTGTTGCTTCGCCATGTAATTAGATTATCCCCAACAAACGTACAATACCCTGTAGTCGGACGATGATCACTAGCCGAACCAGCCCTATTAGTCAAACGTACAATACCCTGTAGTCGAACGACGATCACTAGCCGAACCAGCCCTATTAGCATAAAAAAAGCAACTAACTCCATATGCTTATTAGGGTATAAATCAACCCTTTATCAAGTAAAGAAGGATCCGTACGGCTGCATCCCAATAAGATTTCTGAGGAGACTGCATAAACTGACCGAGTAATCCAACTGCAAAAGAAATTTCTAGACTGGTGACTGTAAGATATACCAGTTTCCCGACTAGACTCCTATACTGATGTACATCTATGAGAGGATCAACATCTTAGACACCAAACTTTTGATGAGGTTACATTGGAATATTCACTGGCTTGGATGCAAGCATACTATCAGATAAAAGATCTAAGGTATATTTTCTTTGAATGGATTGGTGCCTTTTTTACTCTTCCCACAGCCTCAATACCAAGAAAATAGTAGAGATCACCTAGATCCTTAGTTTGAAAATGCTGCTGTAAATATGTTTTTCCTCTGCAATACCAGCCATATCATCACCAGAAATGATTATATCATCCATATTTACAACCAAGACAACCAGCTTACCCCCTTGGCAGTGAACAAATACCGAGTGATTTCCATAGCACTTTGAAAAGCCACAAGACACCATTGTAGCACTAAACTTGTCAAACTATGCTATAGGCGATTAAAAATAGCCTTACGCAACTTGTAAACACGAGTACTATTCTCCCCTAAGCAACATAACTTGGAGGTTGCTTCATATAAACCTGTTCATTCAAATCACCATACAGAAAAGTATTTTTAATATCTAACTGACACAATGGCCAATCAAAGTTAACCGCCAGAGAAATAAACAAACGATCATAATTCAGCCATGCAACAGGAGAAAAAATCTTGAAATAGTCATCCCCATAAGTTTGGGTATATCCCTGGGCAATTCGACGGGCCTTGAGCCGCTTAACAAAGCCATCAAAGAGGTACTTAATGGTGTAAACTCAGCATCACTTAATCAGGTCCTTACCGAGGCACATATCTACTAAATCCATGTGTTATGGGTCAAAAGGGCATCCATTTCAACATCCATGGTAGCTTTCTAGGAAGGAAGACAAAGGGCATCATTATGGTGCTTGGGTACAATAGAGGTAGACAAAGACAAGGCAAAACTATGAATGGAAGAAGGTAGATGGGAGAGTGAGACAAACTTATCTATAGGATACACAACCATAGACTTTTGAGTGTAGGAACGTGTACGTTTACGCAAAACGATTGGTAAGTCAAGAGGCAATGAAGGAGGAGGAGCATCACCAAAGGAAGAATCAAGTAGATTTGGTGACACCGTTGGAGTAGTAGGAACCCCTCCTATAGCACCTTCTTACTTTGGCACTGATATACCTAGATAGGTGGTGAACCAACCTTGATCCAACTACCCTCCCCCGTCTTGACCCGTCCACCTTGAAACATCGGGTTGACCCTCCTAGTCATTGGACCCCCTCCATCTTACCCTTTCATTCTGACCTTACATGTCCCCTCCCCTACCCATTGTTGCGGCTTCTCCGCTACTCGACGCTTGCTTAGATCCCCTCGCAAGACGCTTGACAGAGGCTCCTTCTCTATCTGTCGCTTCCGGCTCCTCCTTGACATCGGTCTCTCCTTCAGCTCCTCTCGCCGTCATCCTCTCATGATCCTCTTCATCTGGTTTGCCTTCGCCTGATTCTTTCATTGATCACCCGCAGCGCCATCAATTATATGCTTTGTTCATCGACTGAGGCTTCCCCTCAATCCACTGTTGTTGTCCTCAACAAGCTCTGTTTAACTTTGTCTGAGGCTCCCCCTCGGCCTTCAACAAGCTCTGCCACCGCCTTCCCAGGCCCTGTTCATGCCACGTCATCATCTTCTAGTTCTGCTCTACATCTGCTGAGGCCTCCCCCCTTAGTAGGTGCCTCTTGAAGCTTCCCTTTGAGAGGGCCTAGCTTTCATTCGCTGCTCTCCTCTAGCTACCGTCCATATGTGCAACCATCCCCGATCTTCCCTTGAAGCTCACTTTCTAAGGGACCTCGCCCCCTGTTGCTATGCCACGACTGCTACCTTGGCCCCCTCTGATTGGAGCACAACTACTAGCACCCTCACTTGCTCTGTTCCCTCTTCTGTTCTGATGGATACCAACCTCCCAGTTGTTGCCGGCTCCAACAAGTCTTCTTCCAACAAGGAATATCGTCGAAGATTGAGGAAATAGTTCTCTTACCAGGATAATATCTCGGTCAACCCCTGTGAGCCTTTATTGGCCCCCCCAGCTTCCAAATGACTAAGTGGTCTATATGGAATGTGCATGGTCTAAACTCCATTGCAAAGTATGGGGAAGTCTGTTCTTGGATTAAATCCTTGCATTTGGACCTTTTTTGCCTTTTTGATACTCGGGTGTCGTAGGCAAACGCTCCCCAAATTACTGCTTCATTGCCCCTCTTGGTCCCTTATCTCTAACTATACCCATTCCCTACTCGGTCGTATTTGGATTCTTTGGAATCCCTCCAAGCTCAATGTTCCTCTTCCTTCTCTTCTCCCTAATGCATCCACCTCTTGATCGCCGATCCTCTCTCCACCTTCTCCCTTGATTTCACTACAATCTGTGGCCTTAACTGGGCCCATGATAGATCCCATCCTTGGGAGGACATGTGCTCCCTTTCTCCCCTTCCCGCGCCTTTCCCTAGGGTCTGGGAAGTGATTTTAATGTGGTTAGATATGCCCATGAAAAATTTGGTGGGTCCCCCATTGACCTCTCTTATGTCAATGCCTTCATTGATTGTCTTGAAGATATTGGGGTGAATGACCTTCGATGGTCTGGAGTCAAGTTTCCTGGCAGAATAAAAGGGCTGGTCCTCATCGGATTTCCTGCAAGTTGGGTAAAATCCTTGTCAATGATGCTTGGCTTACCTCCTCCCACACTACCCTGAGCCTCAGTATTTCTGACCACAATCCTATTGACTTCTTAGGGTGAATGACCTTCGATGATCTGGAGTCAAGTTTCTTGGGCTGGTCCTCATTGGATTTCTTGCAAGTTGGATAGAATCCTTGTCATTGATGCTTGGCTTACCTCCTTCCCCTCCTCCCAAGCTACCCTAAGCCCCAGTATTTTTGATCACAATCCTTTTGACTTCTTTGTCCAACCTTATCTCTCCTTTGTCCTAAGCCCTCTAAGTTCTTTGATATGTGGTCCCCCTAATAAGATTTTCTTCCTCTCGTCGAGAGAGCCTGGACTATCCCAGTTCAGGCTTTCTCCTACCCCTTGATTAATTTCTCTAGAAAGCTAAAAAATTTCAAATATAGTCTTAAGGCCTATAAGCCCTTCGCTCTCCTTCAAGACCGGCTTATCTAGAGAAGGCGCCCAGGGACTAATATAGGACCGCGGACGGGGATCCACGAGCGATGTGGGACTAAACGAGGGTTCGCCTAGATTGACACGCAACTGTCACTCTCCCCCCAGTCCGCCCGGCTCTGATACCAGATCTGGGTTTAGCCCTTCGCTCTCCTTCAAAACCGGCTTATCTAGAGAAGGCGCCCAGGGACTAATATAGGACCACAGACGGGGATCCACGAGCGATGTGGGACTAAACGAGGGTTTGCCTGGATAGACACGCAACTGTCACCATTCTCTGAGTTTTCCTTGAAGTCTTGCAACAAATTTGGACAAGACAGTCATAGTGGTAGCTCCTTCATGGAGTAATTCTGCATTTATCCAGAAGTGGAAATCTGCAATTCTTGAGGCCCATTTGGAAACAGGAATATCATCCAATGTGAAAAATTGTTTTGGATCCTGATTTTGGTATGGGGTAAAGGGTGGAGGTGGAGCAAGATAAGGCCGGTGTTGGGTATCAGGAGGATTATGAATTTCAGGGTCATCATCCATTTCTGAAACATGAGGGATAGTTGGGCGAGGACCTTCATTCATTAGAGAGGGCAAAGGATTAGGAAGGGTAAGGTTTGTAAGAAAATCAGACAGAATGTTTACAGAGGGGGTGACAATGGTATGGATGGACTGGGTAGTTTGGGTAGTTGTGGTTATAGGGGAAATGGGTGGTTGAGATGGTTTTAACGGCACCGGAGGTGGGGGTGTTGGATAAGAAACTGTCATGGGATAAGGGGTAAAAGAGAGGGTGTCTTGTAGGGAATCTGGTTCTTCTTCAAAATCATCACTGAGATCCATCAAAGCAGCAGTAGACGTCCAAGCTGGAGGAAGTTTACCACGAGTACATCCTCTAATAGCTCTAGTTCTTCTTGGAAAAGAACGTTGTTGTCTTTGAAGTTCTTTTAGTTCTTCAATTGGAAATGTCCTTGGTGAAGAGACAACTGGAGAAGCCTGAGGTGCATACATAGCAAATGGATCATGTGGAGTGAAGCTTGGAAATGTGCCAGGAAGTGGTTGTTGTCTGCTTGTTGCAGAAGGAGGATGAGTCCTTTGAAGACTATGAAGCTGAGCTTCGAGGTATCGAAGATGTTTCTCTTTCTGACCAATAAGAGCAAAGGCAGTAGTGGTATCTGCCATACTTGAAGCAATTCCAGCGAGTTCTGTATAAACTTGATCAATTTCTCGTTGTAAAGACTGTAGAAGATGATCATGATGAGTTAGAGTGCCTTGAGTTTGTTGGGTTTGGGCAAGAATTCTTTTAAGGTACTGATTTTGAACGACAACATTTTCTGCTTACCAGTTCAAAGCTGCTTCTACTGGGGATATTTCAGAAGGTTGTCCAGTGGGGCGAATTGGAGGCTTGATTTTCCAAACATGCCGAATACCATGAGTATCGGGGCCAGAATCAGAAGGACTAGGGAAATTTTTAAGAGAAGAAGATGAGGATCTTGGTGTTGTATACATACAACATGGAGGAATAGTAGGAAGTGGGAGATCTGGTTTTGGGGGAGGTTTACAAGTAGGAGAAGAGAAAGGTTGAGGAGTAACCTTGGTATCACCATACTTAACAAAGAAAGGGTATTTTGATTCATCATTAAGGGGGCCTACAGAGGAATCTCCTGACTCGTAACGTTCTTGTAGAATAGATTGAGAAGATTTTTGTCTTGAGGGGGAACGAGACTTAGAGATATAGGCATCATCATCATCAGAGTTTTGGAGGTAGGATTCACATTCACAGAAGTCAAAATATTTATGACCAGTAACTGGATCGGAGAAAAACTAGATAGGGCTTCCTTGAGAATCAAAAGATCGGATGGGAATTTTTTTCTTGGATCATGCCAAAGGTGGTTCGAAAGGGAGTAGAAATGGGTTGAGGTTTTGGAGGAGGAAACCTAATTTCTACTTCACCGTTGGAGTGCCGGATATACTAAGGATCTGTGGACTGAATGGGTTTCGCAGGGGTTGGTTGATGAGTGTTGGAGACCTGTTGTTCATAAGCTGTTACCTAAGAGGAAGGAAGAAGACGAAGAAGTTCGTCTCTAAAAATCTGTCGGGGGACATAGGTACAGCAAGGAACCTGGGTGGAGTCCATAGTTATGAACAGGGTGTCCTCTTGATGGCCTGTAAGGAGATCAAAAGCATGATTTTGCAGTCGATAGGCCATTTGGTAGTGTAGAGTAGCTACCTGAGTTGTGGCTACCTGAGGAGCATCAGTAATCTGGATTTGGAACTTAAGGGCAGTGGGAAGATGAGGATCTGAAAGAGGAATATTGAAGTTAGGGTATAAGGTTAAGAAAACTATTCTTGTATTCAGAGTGGTTTGAACAGTGGCTATTACAGCATGTTGGTACTGCAAAAACTACTGTCAAGAAGGGCTATCCGAGAGACAACCGGAAGACCTTTTCGTCCGTGGAAAGAAGGGCAAATTTGATTGCTCCGAAGTGGAGGTGAGTATAACCTTGTTGTTTCCACTGAGGAATCAGGTCGAGAGGTATTTCAAGAGTGAAAAGTTGTTCTTTTTCCGTGGCAGGGATCTGAAACTGATCAAAGCGAGAAGCCCGAACCAGTTCTTTCAGAGGTGGAGTCTTCTTTGGTTTAAGAAGAGCTGTCCATCAAGAGGAAGATTGAGTTTTTGGGAAGACAGGATAAGGATTAAGAAGAGGAGAAGGGGTAGGAGGTAAGACTTGATCATCAGGGACATAAGAGAGTTCATAAAGGTAATCCAGGGAAGAGGATGAAGACCGGGGTGAAGTTGATCGTTGAGGGGAAGATAAAAGAGAAGAAGAAGGAGAAGCCATGAAAATTTAGAAAGCGGGCATACTCCAGATTTGAACCATCACAACTCATCAGAGAAACTGAACTTCGTAAAGACACAGCTAGTCGATGCCGATCAAGAACCCCCTTGATCATGGTGCCTAACTTCAGAGCAACCCAAGCCAAAAAGGGCACAAAACGGCATTCTTAGCCTCAAATCTCACAACGCTCAAGGGTCTTTTTCTGGCAGAAGGAACCATAAGCAGGGATTACTTGCAAAAGGGCGTGGCCTAGACTGTATCTTTGGCTAAAACAGGTTCAATCTGAAATAGAGTGTCGGCCAGAGGAGGAGATTAGCCGAAGAGGGAGAGGGTAGGCTCCAATATCATTCTCTACTCAGTGGTGTTAGGCACCAACCAAACTTGAACTTTCATTAAGCCAAACTGGCTACTTATAAAGAAGTACAGCCAAATATTACACGACATGTGTCTTACACAAGATACAGTAAGTAGGACCCACTTATCCTGCTGACCGACAAAACAGGACCACACCGACAAAATCCAAATACAACAAATACAATACAGATCACACCGACAAAATCCAAATACAATACAAGCAAAAGACAAGTATGTCTTTACAGTGAAATAAGAGAGGTATCCGAACTATCAGAACTGCTAGCTGGATAGGTACTGGCAGTGTCAATGAGCCAATCATTATAGGCGTCCAATAATTATTCAATGCGGGGGTCAGGAAGTCTGCCTGTTTGATGAAGTTCCCATGCTGTATCCATACGAAGGAGAGGATTTGGAACTTGGCTTGGAGAGATATCATTAGCAGCGCACATATTGTTCAGAAAGGATCTCCACTCATCTTTGTGCTGAAGTCGGGTGGTAAAGAGGTCATAAGGCCTGATGTTTAACACATGAAAATTAGGAGTATAATGGATGTAATGGCAGGTTTGTTGATTTTCAAGAGTTTGATGAATGAGAGGGGGACGATGGAAAAGTATGGTAATGTGGTTCTGGCTAGGGTTTAAGTGTTCAGCAATATCTTCTGGAAGATGAGAAGATAAGAGGTGAAACCAATGATCTATGGGAGTAAAAAGTTGAAGGAAATGGAGAATTGTGAGGTTGGGACGTGGATGACCTTGGATGGGAAACATCCAACGGGAGGTAAACCAGTGAATAGTGGCAAGTGGAAAGCTTAAGGCAATGGTGTAGGCTGAACAGAGATGCCAAAGGATGCATTTATAAATAAGGGGAAGGTCTTGGAGTTCTTGAAGGGTGGGGAAGGAAAAAAGGGTGAGAAATAGATAGTCTGGGTGAAAAGAGCTTCCGGGTAAGACTACTCCATCACGTCGAAGAGTGACCTCTAGGAGTTGAATTGCTGTGGTTTTACTGTAAGAAATGACCTTTCTCAGGGTTAGATCTTGCAGTATCTCAGGTGGGAGGTTTGGTGGGAGAGAACAACAAAGGTTATGGCCAGATGGTGGAGGTTGAGAGGAAGCGGAGGCTCTTGGGATAATAGGAGAGATCAAAGGTATGATGGAAAAGGTGGAAGTTGGTCGGAGTCGGGGTCGGGAGAGGAAGTCTGCCAAAACATTATCTTTTCCTTTGATGTGTTTTACGTCAAATGACCATTTATTGAGCCCATCGGAGGAGTTGGGCCTGAGGGAGAATTTTCTGCCATAACTCAAGCATACGGGGAAAGCTTGACATGTCGAGTTCGACAAGGAACTTATGACCAATAAGATAGAATTGGAATTTCTCAATGCCGCACCTGATTGCTAGAATCTCTTTGAAGGTTGAGTGGTAACGAGTTTCAGAGGGCTTGAAAGATCCACTTTTGTAATCACAAACAGTTCTCAGCCTTGTTGAATTGTTTTCTTCAAGAAGAACTGCACCCCAGTGTGTATCACTTGCATCTGTTTGCAAAATTCTTTTGCCATAAGAGGGAATCTGGAGGGTAGGGAGATTTTCTGAGAGCTTTTTTACTGCTTGGATAGCAGCAGTGTGGGCTGAAGACCAAGGAGGGGCTTTCTTTTTCAAAAGTTGATGAAGTAGTGAGGTATACTTGATCTGCTGAGGGAGAAATTCTGTCATGTAGTTCACAATTCCGAGAAACTGTTGGACTTGATTCTTTGTCACAGAGCCATCAGGAAACTGTTGGAGAGATGTAGCAATATGAGGCTGAAGTTCATATTTTCCTTTTGAGATGGATACTCCAAGAAAATCAATGAAGGAGACACCAATTTGCATCTTCTTAGGAGAGAGCATAAGACCATATTCTTGAACAATTTTATAGAATTGCTGAAGAAGGTGTAGATGTTCTGTCTCATCTTTGGAGAAGAGAAGAATGTCATCAATATATATGAGTGCATGGTCTTGAATAGGAGCAAAGATTTTCATCATGGCTCTCTGGAAGATTGATGGAGCTGTTTTCAGGCTGAAAGGCATTACTATCCATTGCATATGGTATCCAGGAACACAGAAGGCTGTTTTTGGTCTATCTTCTGGAACTATTCCAAGTTGCCAAAAGCCTGCTTTGAGATCAAACTTGGAGAAAAGGTTGGCATGGGCCAGCTGGAGAAGTGAGGCCGGACGAGTTGGGAGTGGGAACTTGTCATCAGCCAAGAAGAAATTTAAAGGCTGATAATTAATCATCATTCTCATTTCTCCTCGAATTTGCTCTGTCCGTTTGGTGACATAAAGTGCCTGGCATACCCATGGGGAGAGAGTTGGTTCCAAAAGACCTTGAGACTGCAGTTGTTGGATTTCTTGAATTGCTAAGGAAAGATGTTCTGGATTCATGCCGGGATGGCTAGCCTTTGTTGGATTGACATCTTCATTTTTCTTGAAAGGCAAGGTAATGAAGAAATCAAAGTTCTGCCATAATGGATGTGAGCACTTAGTGAGGAACTCTGTATGAGCTTCTGCACAGGATGTGGAAAGGATTTGTCCTTTGATAGCTTCAAATAGGGGAGGACCTGCAAGAAAAAGGTTAGAAATGGGGGACCAGGGGAGAAGTTGTTGTTTATAGACAAGGCCTTGGGGAGTCCAACGAAGAGGGAGGAGGCTAAGAACATCAAAACCTATGATGAGGTCTTTTCCAGGGAAATAGGTTCCTAAAATAGTATGGGTAAAAGACAGGGTAGGGAGGAGTTGAATTTTTATGGGATGTTTAGACACAAGATTGACATGAGAAGTTTCACCACTGGCTGCGAGGAATGGGAGAGGAGGTTTTTGAGGCTTCCAAAGATGTTGAGGAAGAATTTTTGGAGTCAGAATGGTGGTAGTAGCTCCAGTGTCTAAAAAAGCTATGACTTAATGGGTTTGGCATATGGCTCAGGTATTATCTGAACTGGGACATGTGGGAGAGAAATAGTATGGTAAGGTGGGGAGATTCAGCTGGTTGAGGAGGGGAGACAAAAGGAATTATTTGGTAGAGGGGATCAAATTCCTCGGACTCGGAGAGAGAAGACTCTGGGTCTGAGTAAGTATCTGGGAAATCAATAGCAAAAAGAGAGAGATCTGTGGGAGACTCGTCAAGAGAGTATAGAGATTCTAGATCTGCATCATGAAGATCTTCCTGGTGAAGAGAAGATAACATATGCATGACTTTGTCTTTTTTTCTGAGAGGGGACAATTTCTGGCAAAATGTCCTTTTCCACAAATATAGCAAGAGGAGGATTTGTTCTTTCCTCGAAATTGTTTTTTCCGAAGAAATCTCCATTTTTTCTTGAACTTTGGAGATTTAAAGTGGAAGTGCTTCTTCTTGTGCTTATGATGTTGAGAGAAGGGTGAAACTTTCTATGATGAGAGGACTTCTTGGTTGAACAATCACAGGAGTTATCACCTTTGCACTTGATCTTGAGATAAGAGGTATCGTAGGCGGAAGAAACCTTATTAGATCTATCTTGTAAATCTTTCATGACTTTTTTGATGTTGCAAAGTTTGTCAAGGGCAGTGAGAGTATAGCTGTAGAGAGAACCAATAGTATAAGAGGCTAACGGAATATTTGGTTTCTCAAAAACTGCTGAGTGTCTGCACTAAGAGGCTCTGGATGGGAGTTCAGGAAAACCTGCTTAAGGTTTTCATCATCAAGACCGCCGATCTTGTGAAACCGATCTGTCATTCTGGAGAAATGTTTATCAAGATCTGATCTGTTAAGTGAGCAGCAATTCATTTGGAGAAATTCATCACGAGCCTTTGAGAGATCATTTGAGACCAGACCCAAGAATTCTTGATAGAGAGTGGTAACAAATTGGCTTTCTGTGAGCTGGACAATTTGAAGTTGTCGGTACGCACCAAGAGCTAAATATAGAGCAAACATCTCTTCCCAAGTTTCTGACTATAGAGCCAAGCTTGCCTCCATCCAATCCACGCTTTAGGCTGACATCCATAATCCTATCCTTGCCTTAGATGAGCATGCTACCTTCTTTGAGCTCTGTTCCTCATTTCCCAAGAAGAGAGCTTCCTCAAGCAAAAATCTCGAATCAAATGGCTTGAGCTTGGGGATTCCAATTTTGCCTATTTCCATTGTTCCCTTAAGGCCAGAATAATGCGGGGCCGGTGGGTCCCAAGGACCCAACCCGGATGGCTATGGACCCACTTAAGTACTTAGAAGTCAAATACTAGAAATAGTGGCAATTTGGTAATTAAATGGATTGGCAAAAGTGTACTTGAAACTTGGAACATAATGGCAAACTTTTAATTATAGTGGATTTTAAATGTAGAATGGCAATCTAGCAAATGACTAGAAGTTTCTAATGTTTCAATGGGTCAGTTAAGGAGAGAGGACACAAGTGGAATTAAAATTATTGTTCGAGGCTGGACTTGGAACTAAAATAAATTAAAGGACAAAGTGGCCTAAAGGGGCTTTATAGGGGTATAATGGGAAAACCAGAATAAAAGAACTTGAAATAAATCCCACGATTTAGGTTGTCTTCAACCTTTGGACAGAAGCAAGGGCTGCAGAACCAGTCTGGTTTTCAGGTGATCAATCTCACCTATGTGGGCTCCACTCGAAATGAAATTTCAGGGATTAATTCTTAAGACTCAGGCCTACCGGTAGTAACCCATGATACCTCAAACCAGTGGCCACAAATTAGCTGAGAAAATTCTGAAACAAGGCCTGGCGAAAGGGGTTGTGCTCTGTTCTGGTTGCAGGGAAGGATTTCAGTATAAAAGGGGATCCAGGAGTTGAAACCCTAGGGTTTTGGGTTGCTTACAGGGTGGCAACCTTTGACCCAAACTTCAAGTCCAAGAGATTACAGATGAGAGCTCAGACAATTGCTTTTCAATCTGCTTGCATCATAAGTTGCAGGAAACGAAACAGAAAAGGAAAGAAGAGAAGTTGGAAGAGAAGGAGAGAGGGGGGGGGGCACTGCCCAGCAAGCGATTTCAGCCAAGGAATTTACAGGAGAGAAAGAAAGACAGGAGAAGAGGGGAGAAAAAGAGATCGCAGGGAGAGTGATCGCACAACGGGGGGGGGGGTGGGGGGAGGAAGAGAGCACACAGCCATGCAGGGGAGAATGTCTAGAAAGAGGTTGGTAGAGAACCAGAAAAGAAGGAAGGGAGAAGCCGGCTAGAAGAAGGGGGTTGGGGGAAAGGAAGGCAGCCACGCAGGCGTTTCTCAAACTCAATTCATTCTTTAATAATAATTTGTGTGGCTCTTGGCCTTACAATTATAAACTAAGAGACTCCTAATTACAATCCAATAACAAAGGAAAGAAATAGCTAAAGAGTCCTAAGAAAATAACCTACTAACTTTAGACCAATAAGCTTCCTAATCTAATCCAAGGACTTGGAGAACAAGTAAATAAGGAATACTAATCCAATGTAACAACTAAGAAAACAAATGAAGTAACCAAATAATATTTCTGAGTGCACCAACTCTCCATCCTTCAGATCTGCACCAACTGTCCAGGGTGGGGTCCACGGTTGGATGTACAATTCTGAACAGAAAGGATAGAGAGGTAAACTTGAATCCAGTTCTTGGCCCAGCTCTCGAACGGGTTCGGACGGTCCATTGGAGCGCTCCTACATCAGAGTCAAGTCCAACTCCATCCTCAAGCTTGCTGCTAGAGATGAATCCACTCTTTTCCTTCCTGATGCCATTTAAAAGGAAGCCTCTTCTTATTTCTCTGATCTCTTCAATCCCCACTCCCTCCTCTCCCTACCCCCCCCAATCTCCTTAGCAAATTCATTCCTCCCCATTTCCTCCCTTCTCTTCATTCCATCCCCTCTCATTCCTCCAACAAAGCCCCGAGCCCAGATGGGTTTAGTATGGTTTCTTCTCTTCTTGCTGGGACATCATTAAGGTTGACCTCATCAATGCTTTTCGTAGCTTCTTCAATCCCTCGCAGATTATGGGGATCAACCAAACCTTTATGTCTTATCCTTAAGATTAAAGGAGCAACTTCCATAGGGGATCTTAGGCCAATTTCTCTCTATAATCTCCTCTACAAATTTATTACCATAATCCCTGCTAATAGGATCCAGCTTCTTGTTGACTCCCTTGTCAGCCCAAATCAATCTGCTTTCATTGTTGGCAGAAGCATCTTTGACAATATCATCCTTTGCTAGGAGATGGTTTGAGGCTTTGACAGGAAATCCCATTCCCCGGATATCCTTCTTGTTGCTGCCAAAAACCCCGCTGGTCCAACCTACACAAACACAGACGACAGAGGCCCGGAGCTTAGTCCGGGGTTAATCCTCCGACGCTCAAATCAGGGTCGGCGGCACAGTTTAATAAGTGGGTAATGGTGAGGGTCTCAGAACTTACCTTCCCCTTTCTTCCGTGCCTTCTTATATAGCTCTTCCGCCTTAGGGTTTTTCCCCTTCTTTCCTCTTAGAGTCCTACTAGGATACGTCCAACCTTCTGGGGGGAATATTCCCCTCATGCAGACGACGTGATCCCGCGTGATTCCGTGGGCGTGCCTCGGTGATTGAGCGTGCTTGAGTGTGAGTGGTTTCTTGCCGCCTTCGTCTGGCGGAGGACACGTGTCCCTGTAGTGACACGTGTCATTGCCCCCACCGAGAGGTCATTTTGGCTATATCAGGAGCCCCCTTACTTCCACTAGGAGCTTCTTCCTGTGGGAGTAACCATCTTCTCAGGTTGACTTGTTCCTTCGGCCTTGGCATTTCCAGTGACCAAGGCTTGGGGTCGATCGAGAAAAAAGACCTTTGGCCGCTTCAGATCGGCTTTACTGAGCCCCCTGTCGAAGGTGGGACCTTCGGTCAGCACCGCTCGGCTTCGCCGAGCCCCCAACCGAAGGAGGGACCCTCGATCAGGTCCGTTCGGCTTTCGCCGAACTCCCAACCGAAGGAGGGACCCTCGGTCAGGTCCGTTCGGCTTTGGCCGAACTCCCAACCGAAGGGGGGACCCTCGGTCAGGTCCGTTCGGCTTTGGCCGAACTCCCAACCGAAGGGGGGACCCTCGGTCAGGTCCGTTCGGCTTTGGCCGAACTCCCAACCGAAGGAGGGACCCTCGGTCAGGTCCGTTCGGCTTTGGCCGAACTCCCAACCGAAGGAGGGACCCTCGGTCAGGTCCGTTCGGCTTTGGCCGAACTCCCAACCGAAGGAGGGACCCTCGGTCAGGTCCGTTCGGCTTTGTCCGAACTCCCAACCGAAGGGGGGACCCTCGGTCAGGTCCGTTCGGCTTTGGCCGAACTCCCAACCGAAGGAGGGACCCTCGGTCAGGTCCGTTCGGCTTTGGCCGAACTCCCAACCGAAGGAGGGACCTTCGGTCAGGTCCGTTCGGCTTTGGCCGAACTCCCAACCGAAGGAGGGACCCTCGGTCAGGTCCGTTCGGCTTTGGCCGAACTCCCAACCGAAGGGGGGACCCTCGGTCAGGTCCGTTCGGCTTTGGCCGAACTCCCAACCGAAGGAGGGACCCTCGGTCAGGTCCGTTCGGCTTTGGCCGAACTCCCAACCGACGGAGGGACCCTTGGTCAGGTCCGTTCGGCTTTGGCCAAACTCCCAACCGAAGGAGNGGGGGGGGGGCACTGCCCAGCAAGCGATTTCAGCCAAGGAATTTACAGGAGAGAAAGAAAGACAGGAGAAGAGGGGAGAAAAAGAGATCGCAGGGAGAGTGATCGCACAACCGGGGGGGGGGGGGTGGGGGGAGGAAGAGAGCACACAGCCATGCAGGGGAGAATGTCTAGAAAGAGGTTGGTAGAGAACCAGAAAAGAAGGAAGGGAGAAGCCGGCTAGAAGAAGGGGGTTGGGGGAAAGGAAGGCAGCCACGCAGGCGTTTCTCAAACTCAATTCATTCTTTAATAATAATTTGTGTGGCTCTTGGCCTTACAATTATAAACTAAGAGACTCCTAATTACAATCCAATAACAAAGGAAAGAAATAGCTAAAGAGTCCTAAGAAAATAACCTACTAACTTTAGACCAATAAGCTTCCTAATCTAATCCAAGGACTTGGAGAACAAGTAAATAAGGAATACTAATCCAATGTAACAACTAAGAAAACAAATGAAGTAACCAAATAATATTTCTGAGTGCACCAACTCTCCATCCTTCAGATCTGCACCAACTGTCCAGGGTGGGGTCCACGGTTGGATGTACAATTCTGAAGAGAAAGGATAGAGAGGTAAACTTGAATCCAGTTCTTGGCCCAGCTCTCGAACGGGTTCGGACGGTCCATTGGAGCGCTCCTACATCAGAGTCAAGTCCAACTCCATCCTCAAGCTTGCTGCTAGAGATGAATCCACTCTTTTCCTTCCTGATGCCATTTAAAAGGAAGCCTCTTCTTATTTCTCTGATCTCTTCAATCCCCACTCCCTCCTCTCCCTACCCCCCCAATCTCCTTAGCAAATTCATTCCTCCCCATTTCCTCCCTTCTCTTCATTCCATCCCCTCTCATTCCTCCAACAAAGCCCCGAGCCCAGATGGGTTTAGTATGGTTTCTTCTCTTCTTGCTGGGACATCATTAAGGTTGACCTCATCAATGCTTTTCGTAGCTTCTTCAATCCCTCGCAGATTATGGGGATCAACCAAACCTTTATGTCTTATCCTTAAGATTAAAGGAGCAACTTCCATAGGGGATTTTAGGCCAATTTCTCTCTATAATCTCCTCTACAAATTTATTACCATAATCCCTGCTAATAGGATCCAGCTTCTTGTTGACTCCCTTGTCAGCCCAAATCAATCTGCTTTCATTGTTGGCAGAAGCATCTTTGACAATATCATCCTTTGCTAGGAGATGGTTTGAGGCTTTGACAGGAAATCCCATTCCCCGGATATCCTTCTCAAAATTGATATCCATAAGGCCTTTGACTCCATCCGATGTGACTTCATTCACAAAGTCCTCTATGGAATGTCCTTCCCCCTATCTTCCTTCACTGGATTCACTCTTGTGTCTCCTCTCCGTGCTTCTTTGCTCTTAATGGTTTCTCTACGGGCTTCTTCCACTCGTATGTTGGTATCAGGCAAGGCTGCCTACTCTCCCCATTCCACTTTGCCCTCTCCAGGTCTATTCAATCCTCTACTGACCTCCATCTTATTTTCCCCCTCCCTAAATGTAAAGCCCTCAACGTTACCCACCTTGCCTTCGCGAACGATCTCATGATCTTCTCAAAGGCGGACCCTTGCTCCATTTAATCCATCATTTCCTCCCTCCACCTCTTTGAGGACTTGTCTGACCTTCACATTAACCTTCTCATATCCCATATTTGCCTTGCTAGTGTTTCAGATGAGGTTAAAGCCTCCCTTCTGGGCATCTCGGGCTTCTCCCTTAGTTCTCTTCCAGTCAAATATCTGGTCTCGAAAATTTCCTATCTCAGTTCGGAGGGGCTATCGCTCGAGAGACCTTACGCTCGTAACCACCCAGAGTCCCCTCAAGATTTCACCGTTTGGAGCAGCTTGGCCTCTCACCAGGCTGCTCGCCCCTCCTCCCCCTCCTCTCTCTTCTTCTTTTGTCCTCTCCCTCTCCCTCTCATCCTCTGCTCTCCCTTCTCTTCTTCACCTTCACCTTCACCCTCTCTCCTTTGAACTTTCTTCTTCTTCGGTCTCACATGTTCAGGAGGTGAGATCAATCCTAGCCGCCTCCCCTTTCTTCCCTCTCCCATCTCGATCCTGATCTGGTGATGGTCTGTCAAGATCCTGCTAACCCTTATTGAACTGTTGGCTCTTTCTTCCGTCGGCGTTCATTGGGTTTGTTTGAGTTTGGCTCTGTTGCCATCCATCTGCTGCTCAGACCTGCTCACGGTTTGGATTGCTGGCTCTTCTCTCCGACCTGCTCCCTTCGCCGACGATCGCTAGACCTGTAGCTGTTCTTCTCCCTCCCTGCTTCCGGAATGGCTCGTTGGTTCCTCTCCCCCCTCCTTCGTTGATGATAGCTGGACCTGTTGTTGTACTTCTTCCCTCCCTGCTCCTAGTTTGGCTTGTTGGTCCTCTCCTCCCCCTTCACCGACGATCGTTGGGCCTGCTAGGTTGAGTGTGCTTTGTGCCAGTGACTTAGCCATGCTCTCTCTCATGGCAGATCGAACGTCTCTCACGTTTCTCCCTGATTGAATCGTTGTCTTGGTGGTTTTGGCAAGCTCTTTACATGGCTCCATCCTGCAAGGTTTCAGTTATGCTCGATCAATAGCCGCCTCGCAGTCGCCCTCCGAAATGCCCGTGCCCCTCCGCCTTTGCGGCTGTCTCTTCCGCGAGGCCAGCTTCTCCCTTGGCCATGGCCCTCCGCAAGGCCCGCACTCCATTGTCGTGCCTGCCTTTTCTGCCAGAACTCCGATTCACATCTTGACGGCTGGAAGTTGTTATGTTGAGACCTGGTGCTAGGGTTTGGTGGAACCCTACCTCCATTTCCCCTTTTACCCCTCCTCCTATTTGGGCTTCTGGGTTCTTGTTCAGCCCATGTGGGCTTTTGTTTTTTTTTTTTTTTTTTTAAGTTGTTGGGCTTCTGGCTCTTGTTTTGTAAATTTGGGCTTCAATTGTATTAGTGACATGTCTTTCACTCCTCAAACCCACTTGGCCTTGGTTGCTGTCTTCTTTGGACTTTGGTTCCTTTATTGTGCTTGTATTTTCCCTCCCCCTCTTTTAGTGCATTTATTATTAATTCACCAAAAAAAAAAAAATCTGGTCTCCCCCTTATCACTGTTAGGCTTACTACCCATCATTGTGCTCCTATGCTTGATCTCATTCGGAAAAGGCTCCAGCTCTGGAGGGGTAAGCTCATATCCGATACGGGTAGGCTAGAGCTTATCCGTTCCGTTCTCAAATCCTGTCACATCTATTGGTCTGGCTTCTTCCGGCTTCCTCAGTCCAACATCAAAGTGGCTGAAAATCTTATATGCTTTTTTCTTTGTAAATGTACTACAACAACAACAAACTCATCCTTATCCCAACTTAATGGGTTTGGCTACATGGATCTATACAAAACAAAATAGAAAAAGTCCAAACAGAAGTGGGGGAGGGGAGAGATGGAAAATGGGAGATAAGAAAGGAAAGAGGCACAACCTAGTAGTTAGGAAAATCTCAGCTAAATAAGTTCAGGTACATGGATCCTTGTACTCTAATAGGTTTTATCCAAGGTCATACTTAGGACAAAACCAAGGCTGTGCATGTCATTCCTCACCACTTCGTATATAGTCATTTTTGGTTTGCCCTAGCTGTTTTAGCTACTTCAATCTGGATCCATTCACTCCTTACTGGGGCATCCTCAGACCTCCTTTAAACATGGTCATACCACCTCAAACGACTTTCACGGAGCTTGTTATTGATTGGGGCCACTTCCAAAATAGCTCTCTAATATGCTCATTCCTTACTTTATCCTTCCTAGTTTTATTGCACATCCATATTAACATCCTCATCTCAGCCACACATAGCTTCTCAATATGACTCTTTTTGACTGCCCAATATTCCGCCCATACATCATAACTGGATGCAGAACAATCCTATAGAATTTTCCCTTGAGCTATAGAGGGATATGCTGATCACATGAGACTCTGGATGTATCTCTCCACTTCATCCATCCCACTTTAATTCTCTATGAGATATCATCCTCTATGTCTCCTTTATTTATGGTAGACTCCAGATATCTAAAATAGTCTTTTGAGGAATCTCTGTCTCCTAAATTTTCACCATATCATTATCCATCAGAGTGGCTAAAGTTACAGTTGACATACTCTATCTTCAATCTACTAATCTTAAAACCACTTGTTTCCAATTTTGATCTCCATAGCTCCAACTTAGTGTTAATCCCCACCTTAGACTCATCCACTAAAATGATGTCATCTGCGAAGAGCAAACACTGGGGGACCTTGTCTAGAATGCTCTTGGTTAACTCATCTATGATAAGCGTAAACAAATAGGGGCTTAGGGCCGATCCTTGATGTAATCCAATCGTAATTGGGAATTCCTTGCCTTAGTCTCTCACAGATCTCACACTAGTCACTAGGAAACTACAATAAGCCTGTTCCTTGGGGAGTCCACAACTGTCCTATGGGGGAGGGAGCCAATTTGGAGGAGACGTCAAAGTAGATGGCCTTCCAAATCTTGTTGAAAGATCTGGAATTGAATGTCCATCTATGAAGGTTGTGCTCCATCTAGACATGGGAGATAGCAGCCCCGAAAGCAAGCTTTCCGGCCATGTCACAAATAGATTTACCTGAGAAGGTCATGTCTATCCAATTCCATTCTCTCTAAATCAAGAAAGGCCTCATGAGAGGAGCTCCCAGAGCCAAAATAGAGGCCAGTTGTTCCTGAGTCACGTGAAGGAGCATAGCACTCCGGCGACTATCTTTAGATTGGACCATTGTAAAGCCTGCTCAAGAGATGTAAAGGGATCACAGTTCAGGACATCGGCCCGAATCTGATCAAACTCAATTGAGGCGAGCATGGAAGTCAAAAACCTGGAGGTTATCCTCCCACTTCTTGAATGCGCTAGCATCCTCAGTACAGAAAGCAATGAAACTCCCATAGAAATCCAGGTCTTGCCACATGCCTTTCAATGTAGAGTAGTACTGAGAAAGAGAACTCCTTTTGCTTTGTTTCATGGATCTTCTTCTGCAGTTCATAGCACTGAGCAGCATTGCCAACCTGAGAATATGTATCTTTGACAGCCTTACAGATCTTGGCAGCAGTGTAGAGGCAGTGGTTAGTGGTGGTCGGTGAAGGAAGGAGAGAGAGAGGAGGTGGCTGCTAGGGTTTAGCGTTTATGCCATTAGGGTTAGGTACCAAGCTCTGATAACATGATGATTGGGGAATAATGCTTCTTGTCAAATGACAACAGCCCTTCATTATTTATAGAGAGGAAGAGAAACATCTAGAATGAGGAGGACAAAATTGCCCTTAAAGATGGAAATTACACAAATAGCCCTTGAACCCATTTTACAACAGTCCTGAACTCTTCAATTGATTGTAGGGGTCGATATGCCAAGAAGGGATTTTAGTGGTGCTCCAGTTTGTCATTTTAGCGGCCTTCAATGGGTACAATACCACAATATTTCTAGTGAGTTATCAATGGAATGATGTGATGTTTGTGATTCTACCATGGGATCCTACAGATTACTGTCCCAACTTCCTTCCGTTCTTATTCTGTTGTGTTAGAGTTGTAACTATCTCTTTGAACATGGAAATTATATGTGCTTTCTAAGGGAGACATTTAATTCTATGCATGTTCATTGGTGCAGCAACCTAACAATGTCACTGCTGGAAAGAGAAAGCCCAAGACAAATTTTGTTGAAGTTCGTACCTTTTGGCATCTTTATAGAAGTTTTTACCGATTGTGGGTTTTCCTTATTTTGGTTTTCCAGGTATGTTCAATTATAGGTTGCAGTGAATTTCATACTTAACTTTGCCTTTGTATGGAATACAACTACAGACGTACTTTCATTTGGTCTTCAGGCTATGGTAATAGTTGCATGGAGCGCTGGAGGATCACTCTCATCATTGTTTGATGAGGATGTGTTCAGAAACATTATGAGCATTTTTATAACCTATTCTTTACTCAATTTCTTGAAAGGTGCAGTGTCTGAACTGTGAATCTCTTTTGAAAGGTGCATTGAATTTGGTATTTAACTTTGCTTTTTTACGAAACAACCGTGTGTCATTTTGACATTTTAGTTAAAGTAGGAATACCTTGTTCACATATGCCTAATGTACACTATAGTCTTGAGCTCATATCCATATCTTTCTCTGTTTCATACATCTCTTTAGCCGTTACTAAAATAGTTGGGGCATAGTTGACATCCCATGTATTGCATTTCTTCTCTGCTGTTGTCTTATCCTTCATACCTTCTTTATGATGCAGCTATGCTGGATATAATTCTTAGTTGTAGAACGTGGGGAAGCTTGAAACAAACCCAAATTATTTGGTATCTCTTGAAATTTGCAGTTGCATCTCTATGGGTAGTAGTCCTTCCCATCGGCTATTCCAGCTCTGTGCAGAATCCAACAGGTCTAATCAGATTTTTCAGTGATTGGACTAATAATTGGCAAATCCAGTCGTTCTATAACTTCTCCGTTGTAATTTTTATGACGCCCAATATATTTTCTGCGATACTATTCATTCTTCCGCCTTTACGGAGATCAATGGAGAATTCGAATTTGAGCGTTATTGTACTTATGATGTGGTGGACCCAGGCAATTCTCTGTTTTGTCTTTTAACAAGTGTTTCTTTCCTCTCTCTCTTTTTTCTTTGGCTGGAGTTTTTCTTAACTATAGTTTGTCTTTTCGCAGCCAAAACTGTATGTGGGAAGGAGCCTGCATGAGGACTTTTCGTCTCTTCTCAAGTAAGAAAAGGGACAAGTTTTGGGTTTTTTGTCCATGATAATGTTATCCATTTCACTGACTAGGTAATATTTCATTCGGTCAGATACACTCTGTTTTGGATCCTTCTGCTAATCAGCAAATTAGCATTCAGCTACTATGTTGAGGTGATTTTGTTTTCATCAATTCAGCATTCTTAGGAATCAGGTAAGCATAATCTAAATATTACACATAATTGGCAAGGCATCTGTAGGCATCCCCTAGGCATCTTGACATCCTGGCCTCCTCCAATGCCCTGGGTCACCTAGATGCCGTGACAACTATGATATTACCACGTTTTGTCTACTAATATTGTAGATGCAAACATTTTTAGCCTATAATCAAATTGAAGAAAACAATTCTTTGTGGTAAACAGCTAATGATCTTTTGGAAGTTCTGGTACATCTTCCGTTCCAGTTTCAGAAGTTGTGAAGTTAGTGTTAGATTTTGAAGCTCTAATGGTACATTTCCTGCAAACAGATATTACCTTTAATTGGACCAACGAAGCTGATCATCGGGTTGAAAACTGGTACTTATGTGTGGCTTGAGTTTTTTCCTAAGGCTCCGTTTGTTTTGGTGTAAAATTTTACATGAATTTTACATGGAAAATTTTCTTTGTTGAAATATTTTCCAGCGTTTGTTTCCAGGAGGTAAAATCTGTTGTAAAATATCACCGTAAAATTTTCCAATGTTTATTTGCCATTTATTTTACATGGTAAAATTATATAATATAATTACATAAGATACCATTATAAATTTGAATTAGGCAACAATAACCATTATAAATTTGAATTAGGCAACCATAAAAACTATGTATCCACATGGAACCCATAAAATATATAGGTCTTATGTGATCCAAGGGAACAAAAAATGCAACAAATGTGGGACAAACATTTGCATAATTAACTTTATTTTTCCAATAGTCAGGTCGATGGCATTTATCATGCGTTTTGAATATGTTAATCCGTAGATAGAGGGATATTTTTTTATTTATTAGTCAACTATAAAATATGTGTTTCCTTGTGAACTTTTATTACATATTAATCCGTAAATAGAGAAATGGTGTGACCAATTTGAGTGGCCCATTAGATAATGAAGCTTTGGTATTTAATACAACAAGATTTGTTAACCCACATTGACTAGGGCCCATTATTTCTTTTTCATGTTCCTTGTAAGGCTACTTGTATTGAATTGTTAAAATGATAAGCACACTACAAAAGATAACATGAAATTAGTATTGAATATTCTATTACATCATAATTTCAAGGGACCTTCGCCTCAGAAAGTGTGTTGTTCTGAGTTCGACTCCTCTTACTGGGACCACTGACACGGGGGTGCCTTTTAGTGAAAGTTGAATGGTTCTCATTCAACCCTCGTATAACCCGATCCATGCGGTTGTGGGGTCAGTATAGGCCCACGAGACTAGTTAGGCCAAAGGCCTAGATACCCTTTGTTAGCAAAAATAAAAAATAAACAAATGAAATAAATAATAATAAAAAATAATAATAATAATTACATCATAATGTCTCCTAGTTCAGTTCAGCCACATGGCAAAATGGATGGGACTGAAGGCGCACATGTGAGTTTAAATGGAGTTGGCAAGAGGCAAAATAAGCATTAAAAATCCAGACTATCGAAAATTTTGAAAGTAGAGATGCTATTCAGTACAAGGTTTTACTTCAGTGTATTGGTATCAGCCTGATCCGGTCATGTACTTAAAATGTCAGCTCCAGTTAACCTATAACGGAGAAACACATATCAATAAGAAAATTGTATCAATCAACAGGAAGAAAAAGAACAAATTTCTGTAGAAGAAAAAAAACGAAATATGTACGGATGAATTTGGGAACTCACCTTGAATGATGATATACCCCTACTTCAGGCTCCCATCTACCACTTTTCAAACATTCATGTATTCCAACACAAAATGGTGAACTTTTAATTGTTTCTATTAAGCATTCTTCTGGATCTGCTTTATAAGTTAGTATTTAGAGATCTCTGCAATCCTAATACATTTTCCCTTCTTCCCCAAGAACATTATGTCCAGGACCAAAGCAATTCTCAGAAAAACAAGCCCACATCTTCACCATTGTTTAGTAAAGCATCAAACTATGACAATGTAGAAGACAAATTCAGAACAAAATATAACAGAAAATACAGGGACTTTCTATCTAATGGGCAGTACTAAAGCTGTAATTAAATAGAGAGGGTAAATGTCAACTTGAACTTCTTCTGTATCAATCCAAATATTCCTTACACTGGAAAATTGTGTGATTTGATGACATATCACCTTCTCTGTTTCTCTCTTTTGAATAGTATAATTGAGAGAGAGAGAGAGAGAGAGAGAGAGAGAGAGAGAGAGAGAGAGAGAGAGAGAGAGAGAGAGAGAGAGAGAGAGAGAGAGATATCATAGTTTCTTTTGAACAGCATAACCATTGGTTAAAAAGTCAGTGAACTAGAATCTCATTGACCTTGTGCCCCCCAAACTACAAACTTTAAATGATGAAAACATACAATTCTTTTATGTTATTGTTGGACAAAATTTCTAACTTGGACCTCACAAAAAATGATAGAAAATGGAAAATAATCCAACACCTGAATCTATGCTTCACAGATAATTATAGCAGGCTGTATGACACATAAACTGAAGAGGACAAAAGACAAAGGAGCACGAAAGAATCCCACAACCTTACTCATGACTTCCTGATTAATTAAAGCAAAAAAACGTAGCTTTCTAAGCAACACAAGAGTTATAAAAACAGAGAAGAAAAACCCCAAACACAGATCGACAGATGAAGATGACGAAAAACACCAACACAGATCGACATTGCAGAAGGAGAGAGAGAATGTGTGAGAGTGAGAGAAGAGCAACTTACCTCTGCTACCTCTCACCCTCGACGACACCCAGAGACTGAGACCAAACAAAAAAGGAAAATATCACATCCAACGACGTCCGCGACTGACCGACGAAGTTGTCTATGAAAATTTTCTTTGGCTTTGGATCTAATAAACCTTAGAACATCGAAGTTTGAAATTGGAATTCCAGAACTTTCACTCGAGCGCTACGAAGACCGATTGCAGAATGGAGAAAATGAGAAACTCAATGGTCGCACCAACGTCGCTTGCGATCCCAACCAAGATTTTCTCCACTCTACGATGAGAAGGAGATCGGCTCTGAGATGAGAAGGAGAGAAGGTGATCGGGGGGGAAGAGTGAAGGAGGAGATGAGGAATGAGTCTCAAACCCGTTAGATTTTCCAAGTCATTTTACTGACACATTCTAGGGTAAATTTTCCATCCAATTTTCCGGAATAGGGAAGCCTTGTAAAATTTTACCAGATGAAAAATTTCCAAACTAGAAAACAAACAATGGAAAATCTGATTTTAAGGTAAAATTTTACAGGGAAAATTTCCGAGCCGAAACGAACGGAGCATATGGAAAATTTTTGTTTACTCTTTTACTAGTTTGTTTTACTTTTCTTGAATAGCATTGGTATATTCTAATATACTTAAACTCTTACAGTAAGGTATAATATTGGTGGTGTTATTTCCATATGGGCTCCAATTGTTCTGGTAAGAAAATCTCCGCCCCCACCAAACAAAAAAAAAAAAAATATATATATATATATATACACACACATACACACATTCTGATCATTGTTAGATTCTAATTTTCAATCTTCACATGATATTTTTTGGCATGTAGGTTTATTTCATGGATGCACAGATATGGTATGCTATTTTCTCCACCATATTTGGTGGTATCCATGGAGTCTTCAACCATATGGGTGAGGTTAGTGGAAACTGGCAGTCTGCTTCGGTTCCATTAGGAAACATCTTTCAGAAAATGTTTAACAGTGTGCTTAGTAATTTACTAAAGGTCACTGATAAATGGTTCCGCAATAACAAGAAAATTATTTTTTCCTAACTGTATTTGAGTATGATAATTTTTGAGAATGAGGTATCATGCTGATCTTTAGTGATGCTTTTTGGATTTACTTTAGATTCGGACTCTTAGGATGTTGCGCTCCGCTTTTGAAGCTGTGCCAGTAGCTTTTAGTAAATGTCTTGTGCCACTTCCTATCGAGGATGTCAGAAGGATCCACTTGGTAAGAGGTTTTAAGTACACAATCTTTAATTATTTATTATACATCTATTTTTTTAAAATTTTTTTTTAGTACTCAGCAGTATGTGTACAATTATCAATCAGCTTTACAGTGAAATATAACAGATCAGTTCCATGAATCTTTTTGTTAAGATCTTTTTATTTGATAGTGTTGTTAGGGGTGGGGATAGGTTGGTCGGGACCACCATATCCATCCTGAACCCAAACAAAATTTAAACTGATGCATGATTAGTCAGCTTCAGAAAAAGCAGGATAGTTGAATTGAAGAATGAAGAGAAAAAAAACAGGAAACATGGAAACGAGAAAACAAGAAAAGAGAATGCTTTGGTAATTTTGGTGTGGATTCAAAATCCCTAATCACAACCCATTCCGAACATAAACTTGGTTTGGATTGGGAACCCAAAACAGGCAAAAATGGAAAACTTCAGAATTGAGTAATAAAGGGTTTGGATCAAAATTAGAGATCCATCCCAATCTGCCTAAATTTAACTGGCTTAGTCTCAATACCAGATCCAATTTAAAATCCCATTCACCTAGTACTATCCTAGTAGGATTAGGTTAGTGGATCCTAAGAAATTTGGGGATGTATGTATTAATCTTATTTTGATGGATAAGACTAAGCACAAATGTTCCAAACCAACCTGGCTGATGCACATTTAGTTTACATTGCATTAGATATGGATCACATGGATCTGGACATGGAACTACTTCTGAGAATCTGATCCAGACTGGGATCTTATGGATCTGAACGCGGATTGTTTCCTTTCTGGCCAGTCTCTGAATATATTGCATCCCTAATTCCTAGCCATTACAAATGATTAGGTCTTTTTTTCCGTGCATTATCAGGATGGGTCTTTCGAAAAAAGGAACATAGCGAAGTTCGCCCACATGTGGAATGAGTTCATCAATTGTATGCGCATGGAGGACTTGCTCAGTAATAGGTTGAAATTTCTTTTGCTTAATAAATTTTGAATTTTAGTCCTTGGGTTTAAGTTTTCTTATTTGTCTTTTTCTTGTCCAGAGAGAGGGACCTTCTTCTTGTACCATATTCTTCAAGTGATGTATCTGTTGTCCAGTGGCCAATTTTTCTCCTAGCCAGTAATGTATGTATTGTGCAAAGTTTCTTATGTTCATTAATATGAACAAGGTATTCACCCAGTGTGATCCTCCCATTTGTTTTTAAGTCGATATCTGTGGTGATGGACATGGTGAGAGATTTCAAGTGGATCTCGGACAAACGGGACAATGATATATTTAACAAGGTTAAAAGTGATGATTACATGAAGTCTGCAGTGATTGAATGCTATGAAACACTCAGAGATATACTGTATGGCATTTTGGGTGATGATGAGGATAAAATGTGAGAAATAGTGCTTTCCTATGTAAACATTGCTTTTGTTATAAGAATATATCTTTACTTAATCTTCTCATTCTCTTTACTTAATCTTCTCATTCTAATTAATGACTCATGATTTTATGGATTTTTTTGCTTACAAACCAGGCTTGTCAGACACATCTGTTATGAAGTGGATTCTAGCATACAGGACCAAAGATTCTTGCAGGAATTCAGGATGAGTGAACTGCCTGAATTCTGCGATGAGTTGAAGATATTTCTAAATTATTTGGTAGTGAACTTGTTTCACATCCCTTATTTCTTATTGTTCAGTACTGAGTGAAGTTCTATCCTCATTGGTATCATCCATTTGCATGCTTAATATCTCGTATTGACAGGAAGCTGATCCAGAGGATGCTGAGTCAAATAAGACCCAAATAATGGTTGCCCTTACGGTTGTTATGGATTTCATTACGAAGGATGTCATGGTTAATGGGCATAAGTAAGATTCTGTTAAATTGTTACTTTGCCACTGCCAGATGTGGCTTGATGACTCATATCTTATTATCTTTTTCCCTTCGTTTTCTAGAATCATGGAAAGAGCTTATGCAAGGACAGAGGACAATGACAAACAAGAACAAAGATTTGGAAAGATAAACCTTGACCTAATGCAGAATAAATCCTGGATGGAAAAGGTACACCTGTAGTCCTGTACTTGTTATCGGCATTTGAACTATAGTATCTTGTAGCAATACTAGGACATTGGGGTCAGCTGTTTACAGCACACTCCAATGGAAATGCACCACATGTTATCCCGCTATTTCATTATGTTCTTTTCAGGATCTTTTTCCAATCCAATGTGGGGTTCCTTTAGATGGCTGATCCTGCCCTTAGATGTTTCCTTATATGTTGTGTCCTCTATGGCCAATCACCTTATTCTTCTTGTTATGAGTTTCCTTCTTTTTATTTGCAGGTTGTTAGGATTCATTTGCTTTTGACTGTTAGGGAATCTGCAATAGATGTGCCTATGAATTTGGAAGCACGCCGCCGCATCACTTTCTTTACTAATTCCTTATTTATGAAAATGCCAGATGCTCCAAAAGTCCGGAATATGCTATCTTTCAGGTTTGATCCTTTTGAGTAAAAGGTCCTAGTCTTCTATTATTTATATTGGCAATGAAACTGTTTCCACAAGTAAAGAGTGCATAATATCATGCTGAAACAGATCTCTACTCTGGATAACAAAAATACATATCTTAGTGTTATCATGGGCGATACAGATCTCTCAACTTGTGTTTTTGCCTCTGGTCCCAAGCCAGGATAAAGTGAGAGGGTCATTGCGTCAGGTCGGCAGCCAGCACCAAAAAAACTTTAGCCAAACCCTTTTTACATGGATTCTAAAACCTTATATTTTCGACCTTATGCTAAGGCATCCCTCGTAAGAGGCACGCTACAATTTGACCCAGGTGTAGTGAACAGTGAGCAAATGTGATAGGGCTGGATCCACCAAGCAGCAAGTTGGATTCCCATCCCCATGGTCGGATCAAATATACTGTAGTACATCAGGTTATACTCTTAATTAACAGCAGCAACAGGGCAGTAATAGGCCTCCAAATTAGGTAATCAGTAGGGGGTTGACACTAGTATTAACCCACATGGTTTTGTCACAGTCCAAGGACTGAATTGACACCCTCAGTAGAT
Source organism: Macadamia integrifolia (assembly GCF_013358625.1). Classification (NCBI taxonomy): domain Eukaryota; kingdom Viridiplantae; phylum Streptophyta; class Magnoliopsida; order Proteales; family Proteaceae; genus Macadamia; species Macadamia integrifolia. Next base: position 66,997 of record NW_024868599.1, on the reverse strand, counting down.
TCACTGTGTATGGCAGCTTGCTGCAACTATTGAAACTATGAATAACCCTTGAACTCTAGGTCAGACTCTTTTCAAATTGATATCATAGTAGGTAATAATCACAATTTGAATCCCTTGACATCTCAGTTACAACTGATGACCAGACTTGAAGTTACAGTTGCACTCCCAAAATAGCAACTATAGATCAGCCAACACTAGCATCCGACAGGCACCTCAGATGGGGCTCAAACTTCAGTCAAAGGTAAGGTCTAGGATACCCTAACACTTCAAAAGATCAGCCTCAATGGATGGTTGAATTGAGAGTAATGGTCCTTCATAAAAAATAAAAAAATAAAAAAATAAAAAAATAAAAAAATAAAAAAATAAAAAGAAGAAGAAGAAGAAGAAATTTAAGCACAGTTTTATCAACTTACAGAACTAGTATTTCTAGTCAATGGATAGGCCTGAAATCACTGTCGAAGGTAGGCTGTAGGATGGACAACAGAATTACCAGATGTAGGCGGTTTAGGAACTGTCTTCGGGTCGGAGTGGGTTGATATGGGATGGGTCGGCTTATATAAATTACCTGGGTAGAGTGGGTGGTTCGAAGGATAATTGGAGAATTTGGAGAGCAATTGAACCGGAAGGAACTGGTTGAGAGCATAGTTTTTAAGGCGGTAAGGAGACGGAGGCGTTTGAGGGTCTTTCGGAGCACCTTAGCGAGAAGGCGGGCATAAAGCGTCGCCTTATCGACTAAAGCGTTCATGTGTAATTTTTTTATAAAACCAATCTATTTGGCTCAAATCCTAGTTGAATCCTATTACTCATATGTTAAATAAATATTAAAGGTTCATATTCATACCAATGTAAGATATTTATCAAGAAAACAAATCAATAAAGTAAATAAACTAAGTTCATCTTCATCAATCATCAATCATCAATCATCAATCATCAATCATCAATCATCAATCATATTAACGTATAATATAAATACATAATTATGAAACAAAATTATAAATATAAAGAAAAGAAGACATAAAAAACACAAATATTTATTATACTTACCTCTATGATGCCAAAATGAGTGCCTAATCCCTAAGGTCATCCACTATATTTCTACTCCTGTCAAAGAAGAAGAAGCTCACCGTTGCCAGAGCAAACTCACAGTTGCCGGAGCAAAATGGTCGCCTGGATCAGTGGTTCTTCTTTGTTTCTTGATTCCTTCTCAAAGCCCTTTCTTAAAACCCTTGACAAAATCCAAACCCTGTTTGTGAATCGTGTTTTTGTTTTGTTTGTTTTGGTTATTTTTGGTGGAGCAAAGCTGATCCCATACATCTCAAGTGTTAACAAAACAATATACCTACCAATAAAAAATCTATATTTGGAATCTTCATCAAGTAATTTTAAAATGTGTTTAAAAAAAAAAAAACCCATAAGGCGCCACTTCACATAAGGCGGAGCACTGCCTTACCATCTATAGACCACATCAATGCCAAGGAACTGCTAAGGCGTCGCCTTACCAACGCCTTAAAAACTATGGTGAGAGGGATGAAAGGAGGTTCAGGTTGGACCGAGCGGTTGGGGTTGGATGGAGAAGAAATAAAAGGTGAGGTAGAGACAGAAGTACGGAGGATTTCCGTCGAAGGGAGTATCAAAGGAAGTAGGGGAAGCGGAGGGGGGAGGACACAGGTAGAGGAGACAGAAGGGAGGAGGTATGGTTCAGTGATCAAGGCATATGAGCTATCGGCCAGCACAGTGGGGGAGAAGAAGAAGGGACAAGAAGGTCAGAGAATTGGCGTGGGGGAGTGGGATGAGGTGACAGGGCTAAAGAAGCATCTGGTTCATTATGGCAAGCCAGCAGGGAGAAGCGGTTATTGCTGACGGGATCTTCCATTGGACCAACAAATCGAGACGGAGAAGCAAGTTTGTCGGAGTTCACAGCCAGAGGTTGGTGATTCCTATATCGTTTCCTCCTGATAAGCTTTCTCTTAGGGAGCAGATCAACGTTGGGGTTATCAGGAAGCTAGAGACGAGTTTGCGAGAGGAGCATGAAGACAGGCATCAAAGGGCCTTCGATTGAATCCACAAGATTTTCCCCAACTACCGTGTTTTTTAATTTTTTTTTTTAACACAAAGCACTATGGAGTGCCCAAAGCATTTGCATGTGTTACACAGAGGGGGAATCCAATTGTATTTTATCTCTTGTTCAAAGGAGTACTCATCTCCGTCTAAAATGGTGACTGTGGAGGGCAGAACCTGGTCAGCCGAAACCTCAACGCATATTCGGGCAAAGGAGAGACGATCCATGGTTTTCGTTTGCTTGTCGGAGTAGAGCGGCTTGCCTATGATGGAACCAATGAGGCTGAGGCCCTTAACACACCAGAAGTGAAGGGGAAGGTTGGGGAGGGAAATCCAAAGAGGGATGGAAGTCAGTTCCAAACAAAGGAAGGAGGTGCGTTCGTCCCATTGTCGCAAGAAAATAGGTTTTTTGCCCACGTACCAAGGGCCGCCATCAATGCCAACGGATTTGTCAATGGGGGAGGAGAAGTTGAAGATCAAAATACCGTTATTGAGCATGAAGATGGAAAGAGAACACGGGGGCCTCCACTGGTTATGGAGAGAGGACTCAACAACAGTAAAAGGAGGGTGGCTGCCCAAGAAGGAACCGACGACACAGTTCTTCCATTTGCTGATCTCAGATTCCAGAAGCGCCCCAGGGGGGGGGGAAATTCCAACAGGGATGGAGTTAAGGGAGGAGGGAGGGTGGAAGTAAAGAGAGTGGCTAGTGGTGGGAGGCTGGGAGGAGGGAGGAGAGGGAGAGGAAGATACAACAGAGGTTCAGGGACGACTGTCGAGAGGAGGGGAGGAATAGGGGTGGAAGAGGAAGGAGGATCAGGGGTTGAGGGGTGACCGTCGGTGGTTGCCAGTGGTGGGAGAGGGAGGGGCATGGGTTCAGGTCATGGGAGAGGGAGGCTCATTTGGTGAGCAGCCATTTTTGTACGGTAGAGTGTTGTAGAAAGACTTAAACATACTTCACTTGTCATTTATTTAGTTATTTATTTTTTGAATGTTTCTTTCTCCCGTTTAATTGGCATCACTATTGTATACTTCACTATGAGTGATAGCCATAGATGTACTTCAATTGAGTAGGCTTTTCCATAACATACCTTTGCCTGCACCAATAAGCACTTTTGATTTTTCGATCTCTGAAATGTGGATGGGAGATTACTCACTCTAATGTTTACTGCTTCCTCCATGGTATAGTGTCTTGACGCCATATTATAAAGAAGATGTCCACTATTCTGAGGAGGAACTTGAGAAAGAGAATGAGGACGGAATATCAATTTTGTTTTACCTACGGAATATATATCCTGGTAACTCTTACAGCAGTTTAATGTGTTGTAATTTTCCTTGTCTGGAATTAATGTGGATACAATCAAGTTTTTATTTGTATCTGTGTTCACGGTGACTGCAAACTAGATGAATGGAGCAATTTCCAGGAACGTCTTATGGATCCAAAGACTTGTGATGCTGCAAAAGACAAGATGGATTTAACTCGTCAGTGGGTATCTTACCGAGGTCAGACTCTTTCGAGGACAGGTATGGACACCACAGAACTCTTGCAGCCTTTCTTTCCCTATGTTGTTACCTTGACTTAATATCATTATATCTTTATCCAGTGAGAGGGATGATGTATTATAGGCAGGCACTTGAGCTTCAATGTTTCCTGGATATGGCGGGGGACCATAGTAAGGGGTTTTCTTCCACAGATTCCTCCCCTTCCCCTCACTCCCCAGTGTCATCTTATTTATATAATTTTGATATTCCTTTGTAACCATCTGAATGGCCATTGACCAAAATGAATGTTCATGAGTTATAACTTTTGCTACTGCAGAAATTTTTGGTGGTTACAGGGCAGTGGATGTAAACAATAGGGAGGAAAGAGCTCTTGCTCCTAATTCACAAGCTGTTGTAGATATGAAGTTCACCTATGTTGTCTCCTGTCAGATCTATGGCCAACTGAAAATATCCAGTGAACCTCGTGACCGCAGTTGTTACCAAAACATTTTAAATCTCATGTTACAGTAAGCTATAAATTTTTTAATAGAATGCTAGAAGTTCTTTCTCTGGATGCAAATCTATTGATTAATTTTCACTCAATCTACTAAAACTTTACAGGTATCCATCGCTGCGTGTTGCTTACATTGATGAGAGAGAGGAGACTGTTAATGGGAAACCTGAAAAGGTTTATTACTCTGTTCTCATCAAGGGAGGGGATAACTTAGATGAGGTATGGAACTAACTGAGATGTGCCTTGGGTGTGGCCTCGATTACTTAATAGTAGAGGGTTAATGGTCGTAATGCATTTCCACTTTCCTGATAACTTGGTCACACTTGATGTGCTTCTATTGATTGCTGTGATCCATATTAAGTTGTTTCCTGTTTCTTTCTCTATTTTCTGGTTAGAGGGTTAGATTTTCATTAATTGGATGACTTTGCTTATTAATTAACTACAAGTAAGGATGGACCACATCTCGAACAAAATGACAATCAACAATCCAGACTCTTGTCTAGATGAGTTTGACCTTTATTCTAGTGTTTTTTTTTTTTTTTTGGATGAATAAAAAATATATTAAAAGAAGAAGACAAAACAAGAGATCCAGAGGGAAAGGGGAGGAGAGAGGGAAAACTACAAAGCCGAAGCAACTGGAGGTGTGGGATCAAAATAGATGAGGGCAAACCCCAAGAGACAATAATATTAGGAGGTCTCACTGGAATGTTTGAAATTCCAATCAAATTGGTTGAATTTCAGAAAAATATTCCAGTTTTGATTGACCTCAAAACAAAATCACATGCAAAATACAGAGAATACTATATGGTGTCAAAATGAGGAAAATAAATGATCATGTCAAAATTTGGTTGAAATAATCAAAATGTCACATTCCTTCATATTTGTGACAATTAAAGAACCTGAATCAGTATCTGGACATAAGAAGAGAGAAGTTGAGGAGAAGAAGAGAAGATGGTAGAAGACAAGAGAACACATCCCATGGCTTGAGAAGTGAGCAGAATATTTAAACCGTGGGGTGGGGGGGATCTATTAATGGTAATCAAGAAGCAATTACAACCTAAAGACTGGGGTCCACATCCCAGAACCAACTTAAGAACTTGAGTATAACAAATAAAGACTATGACAATAGTACTCATAAAACTTTAAGAATCAACGCACACACCCTAAACCCATATAGTCAACAACACATAACTTAACACTTCCCCTCAAGTTGGAGCATAAATATCACTCATGCCCAGCTTGGAACACCCCTGGAGAAATAAATTTCAAAACAAGTCTCCAAGTTGATTGCTAGAATTGACAAACGGAGTAGAAATCAATTTCTTCATTACTGCATTTCGAACAAAATGACAATCAACTCAATATGCTTAATTCTCTGATGAAATACTAGATTACTAGCAATATTGTTTAAATTGGGTATAAGGGTAGAATTGTATTATAGGGATATTTCTGTCTTGCACTTAATTATGGAATTCCACTCCATATTATAAATAAAGGAGGCTTGTGTCCCAATAGACACAAGTCATTCACCATTCAACATGGAATCAGAGCAGGGATCCAAACCCTAGATCTCTTGCCTCTCTCTCTCCTTTCTCGCCTCGACATCAATGCCTCTCTCTCTCTCTCTCTCTCTCTCTCTCTCTCTGTGTGGCTCCTCTATAAACCATCAAGAGCCTCCTCTCACCTCTCCAATCCTTTGTTGGGCTCTCAGATCCTCCCCTCAATGATCTGAGCGGCCCATTCTCTCCTTTTTCACCTATCGATTTTTTGGGCTTTCTCCCTGTTGGATTTATGGAAGGGTTGTTTTATCCTCTTCTCTGCATCTATTTACTGTGAGGATGCATGCTTCAGGTGCTCTTAATATGCTTTGTGACGGCTATTAGCAAGTTTCTCATCTTCGACAACCTATATAGACAAAATCGATTAAATCAAGGTTTTAACCCCTTATCGATTTTTTCCTTTTAGGATTTTATCCTTTTTAAGATTTTATCCTGCTTCTTGGGTGTTGCTACCTGCTGCGATTTGCGGTTTAGGACCTTGAGGTTGTTATTAGACTTTTACTTCATCCCTGTAAGTCTCTTTATGGCCTTTCACAATGTATGAGCTTTCGACTGTTTCTTTTGGAACCTTTTCTTACTTTCCCATGTGTGCTATTAAGCTCGACAGTACCAACTATTTGATGTGTTCACGCTCGTGCAACATCTCTATTAAATCCTGTGGGTTCAATGGGTATCTCACAAGGATTGCTACTAAGCCCCTTGGTGCAAGTACGACTGTCGATAAATGGGAATGTGAGAATACCCTGGTCATGGCTTTTTTGGTCAATTTAATGCAGCCACAAATCGCTACCAAGGTTCGGAAAGTTGCCTAGGACACTTATTCCCAAGTTTGGAATGATGTACAGATCTTCGAACTCCAGAAGAGGGTGGAAGAGCTTAAATATAAGAAGCTGACATTGTCATAATACTACTCTGAGCTAAGGTATTTGTGGTAGGAGTTAGATTCCTATGAGGAGTTTCAGCCTGCAACACTTGTTGCATGGTTCAAGGTTTCCACCAATATCGTCGAAATTTCCCACATTTTGACAGTATCCAAGGACTCTGATACCAAATACCATGTAAAAGTCACTGGATTTGACCAGTATCGACCAAAATTCTCACATTTCGATCGAAATGTGGGAATTTTCGAGTGGACCAATGAGTTCGACCCTTTGGGTGGAATCGACCTTTATAAAACATTCTTAAATGGGAAACCAAGCTTTCTATTTTGAAATTTTGATCCTCTCCCCCTATTTCTTCTCTATGAAGTGGGAAACTTGGGAAGACACTCAAGATTTTTCCCTTGTGCTATCAATTCTTCATTCTAAACTTGGATCTTGCACATTCATAGTAAATCTACCTAAGGGACTGGAACCTCCTAGGCATTCAGAGGAGTAGCTACGACATCTATGGTGGTGTGTAGCTCGTGGACTAGACCGCCTAGACACTTTACTTGGAATTGACTATTGAGTGTTAAGTGTTGAGTTTTGAGTTTTGAGTGTTTCAGTGTTGACTGTTGAGACTTGAGAGATAAGTCATAATTATGTAATATTATTATCTAATTTGGATCCCTTACAGTTTGTTTTTGTTTGTTTTAAACTTTTCATCATGTATTTCACATTTTTAGTTAATAACTTATATATGTACTTATGTTATATAGTTTCAGTCAACTACTCAACATACATTAGCAAACTTTGGTTAACACAAGTATAACTTTAGGTGTTTTTTCCATGAAACTAATTATTTGAATGGGTTAAAAATGCCTAAAATAGGACGTAGACAAAAAATCAGGAAAAAAAAAACACATTTTGGGGGTCAAAACCAAAGTTTCCACCAGACCAGAAAAATTTCCCTGATTTCCTCGAAATTTCCCAGATTTTGGCTGAAATTTCGGTCTCCCCAAGGGTCGAAACTAGGTCGAAACCCGATATTTTGAACCTTGACTTGGTGATGTTGTCAAATTCCGAAAGAAGAAAGACAAGATTTGAGTTTATGACTTCCTGAAAGGACTCAATGTCGTCTACGATCAGAGCCGTGCCCATGTTTTGAGTCGTGATCTATTGTAATAATGGGTTTTTGGGAAAGTGTCAGGCTGTCAGCTGCCAAACGGCCCCTAAGGGGTTTGATGGTCTTTGTAATTCTCTAGAACTTTCTCTCCATTGTTATAAATAAAGAGGGCTAGTGTTATATTTGACACAAGTCATTCCCCCATCCAACTTGGTATCAGAGCCATAGGATCCGAAACCCTAAGGGCTCTCTCTCTTCTACATCTCTTTCTCTTTTTTGTTTCTCTCTCCCAGTGCCTCCTATCTGCGCCTCCCTCCATCTCTCTTCATTTGCTTCTCTCTCGTGGTGGGAGCTTCTTAAACCACCAAGAGGGTTTGTAGCCTCCATCCATCCTTCCTCTGGGCTCTCAGACTCTCTTCTACAATTATCTGAGAGACCCAGACCCCTTTTTTATCACTTTTTCAGGTTTCTTCTCTGAAATCATTTTTTCATTGCCAGGATGCTTTTTCCTTGCTTGATGCTCCAATCGTCTTGATGTTTGTTGCGATTGGTGCTCCTTATCCTTGTAGTGGTATGCGCTAACCACTTTTTCATTTGAGGTATTTGTTCTAAAGCTCCCCAAAATTGATTTCTCATGGTTTTTTCCTTTTATCGATTTTTGGGTTTTCTAGCATTTTCTGGTTTTTTGTGCTTTCTCTATCTCTGGCTAGTGTTTCTTCTATTTGCATTGCCCCCATGAGTAGTAACCATGTCTATCAGCTTGTCTGCTTCTACTCGCGGAGACACCATGACTCTTCCTACCTTTCCTCCCTGTGCTATCAAGCTTGATGGCACAAACTACCTTATGTGGTAGGCCAACCATAGTGAGAACCCTGACTCTGACTCTGATCCTAGCACCTCAGTGGCCTTGTTATCATCTGATGAGCTTACTGCCCTTTGACATCTTTTAACACCTCCAGACTCTCCTGCACTAGCCACTGCGAGCTATACTCATTCCACCCCTTCTGGGTCAGGTATCTCCTTCTGTGGCCATACTATGTTTATCCCTTCTATCCCTTGAATTATAGACTCTGAGGGTTTTGATCTATGACAGGTTGCTTGCCTCTTTTCTCACATTACACTACCTACCCTGGTAATGGTAAGGTTAAGTTGGCTAATGGGACTTATTCCACTATTTAGGGAAAGGGCTCTCTTAGCTGTACCCCTTCTTTATCCCTTTCTATTGTATTGTATGTTCCTTCGTTTCCCACTAACCTTTTTGTCCATTAATAGTCTTACCTCTAATCTTAATTGCAAAGTCACTTTTTTTCCCATCTCATTGTGTTTTTCAGGATCTGGTGACAAGGGCAACGATTGGCTCTGGTAGGGTGTGTGTTGGTCTATACCTGCTTGATGATGACTCGACATTAGTCTCTGGTTAGGCTCTTCAAACTTCTTCTACCTTCCATCTCTTAGTTACTAAAGTGGCATCGTCGGTTGGAACATCCCCTTTTGGGAACTTTAGCTAGGTTTTCCCTTCTTTTAAAAATTGTAATTCGAGTCATTTTTTTGTGAGGCATATGTTTTGGTCAAACAAAACTCGGATCACTTATTCTGTTTCTGGAAATAAAAGTGACACTCCTTTTTCATTGATACATTCTGATATTTGGGGTCCATCTCGCTATGTGTCTGTTAATGGTTAACGGTGGTTTGTCTCTTTTATTGATTGTCATTCTCAGACCACTTGGTTTTATATGATGCGAACCAAGGGCAAGACCTTTTATTGCTTTTAGTAGTTTCATCGTATGGTTCACACTCAGTTCGATGCTACCATTAAGATCCTTTGAAGCGACAATGGCCGTGAATACTTTGAAGGGTCCTTTCAGGCTTACCTTTCCGGTAATGGATGATCTATCAGACTAGTTGTGTGGATACACCAGCTCAGAATGAGGTTACTGAGCGGAACAATTGCGACCTTTGTGAGTTAACACACTCTCTTATGTTTGAAATGCATGTTCCTCCCCAGTACTAGAGTGACGCGATTCTCAGTGCTTCCTTTCTTATCAACCAAATGCTTTCTTGGGTCCATTTCTTCCGCTCCTCTCTGGATCCCTTCTGGATCTTCTCCAAGGTTCCGTTGCTTTTCCTGTTCCTCTTAAGGTATTCGGTAGTGTTTGCTATGCTCGTGATCATCTTTTTGGAAAGTTTGATCCTCGTGGTCTCCGATGCATTTCTTTTGGGTATATGCTCCTACTCAGAAAGGCTATCGGTGTTTTCATCTTCCCACTCGGTGTTGGTTTGGGACTATGGATGTTGTCTTTCACGAATCTACATCATACTACACTGCAGCACATCTTCAGGGCGAGTCTCCTTTTATTGTGGAAGATGTGCTGCCACCTCTTGAAATTGTTATCCCTGCCACTATCCCGTTTCAGGGGGGATAGTGGCACTCCTACTTTACCTCGGCCAGAGATACGTGTCTATAGTCGCAGAGAGCAGACTCAGACCACTACACATCCAATATCTACCCTACCTTGCCAGTTGTCTCCTCTCGAGCCTGATCTTGTCCTGTTGGACCCAGGTAATTCTCCTTCGTCTGTTGATCAGTCTCTTTAGTTCCCTATTGCTGTTCGTAAAGGCGCTAGGTCTTGTACTTTATTTCTTATTGTTAAAATTGTTTCTTATGACTCACTTTCTCCTTCCTATTATAGTTTTGTGTCTTCTCTTTCATCTATATCTATTACTCATACCTGGTAGGAAGTGAGTCCAGACTCACAATGGCAGGCACCTATGGTTAAAGAGATAATGGCTCTGAAGAAGAATAACACATGGGATCTGGTGTGTCTTCCCTTACAAAAGAAGACAGTTGTGTGTAAGTGGGTCTTTATAGTAAAATAGAAGGCTGATGGGACAGTGGATCAGTACAAGGCCAGACTTGTTGCCAAAGGCTTCACTCAAACTTATGGGATTGATTACTAGGAGACTTTTGCTCTAGTTGCTAAGATGAACACAAATCGTATTATCTTAGCTTGTGCCACCAACTTAGATTTGGCTCTTCAAGCAGCTAGATGTGAAGAATGCCTTCCTTCATGGGGAACTTGAGGAGGAAGTGTATATGGACATTCCTCCTAGGTTCACTTGTTCTAAAACCCAAGGGAAGGTGTGCAAACTGAAGCATGCATTTTATGGGCTGAAACAATCCCCTCATGCTTGGTTTGGGCTTTTCCATAAGGCTATGATTGGTATAGGCTACTTTCAAAGCAGTGCTGACCACACTTTGTTCATCAAGAAATCTGGTGGGAGGCTATCTTAATAGTCTATGTAGATGATATCGTGATTACTTGTGATGATCTGGTAGAAATTTCTCACCTCACTTGAGTGAGGAAATCGAGATCAAAGATCTAGGACAGCTTCCTTACTTCCTTGGCATTGAAGTTGCCAGGTCTTCTCGTGGGATCTACTTGTCTCAACAGAAGTATGTGCTTGATCTTCTTTCTGGGACAAGTATGTTGGGGTGTAAGCTGATAGACACTCTTATTAAAGCTAACGGTCACCTAAGTGGCAAGGAAGGTGATCCTGTGGATAAAGGGAGATATCAGAGATTGGTGGGGCGCTTTATCTTTCTCATGCATGCCTTGACATAGCATTTGTTGTCAGCCTAGTTAGTCAATACATGCATGATCCCTACTCGACTCACATGGAAATTGTGTTGCGTATTCTCTGGTACTTGAAATCTACCCTAGTACGTAGCATATTTTTTTCTCCTCATGATCACCTTCAGGTGGAGGCCTTCACAAATGTTGATTAGGCAGGTTCCCCTAATGACCATAGGTCTTCTACTTGTTATTACACCTTTGTTGATGGTAACCTTGTTACATGGCAAAGCAAGAAGCAAGCTGTGGTTGCCTGTTCAAGTGCCAAGGTAGAGTTCTGTGTTATGGCACATGGCATTTGTGAGCTCCTATGGCTTCAAGGTCTTCTCACATATTTGGCTGTCCCTATCACCCTTCCTATGAAGCTCTTTTGTGATAGCAAGTCTGCCAGTAGCATTGCTCACAACCCTATCCAGCATAATCAAACCAAGCATGTGGAGATTGATCGACATTTCATCAAAGAGAAACTAGTTATGGGTCTTATCACTGTGCCTTTTGTTCTCAGTAGTGAACAACTGGCTAATGTATTTACTAAAGGTCTCAATAGTAAGATGTTTCATCCGACTATCTGCAAGTTGGGCATATGTGATATTTATGCACCAACTTGAGGGGAGTGTTGTAATAATTGGTTTTAGGGAAAGTGTCAATTCCCAAACGGACCCTAAGGGATTTAATGGTCTTTATAATTCTCTAGAACTTTCTCTCCATTGTTATAAATAAAGAGGGTTGGTGTCATATTTGACACAAGTCATTACCCCATCCAACATGATCCTTTTCCCACTTTAGGGCAATCCTATGCTTTGGTTTTGCTTTTGAAGATAGTCGTCATATTACTTTGCTTCCACTGCCAAGCCTTACTCCTCCAAAGAGATCAGCTCTTGTCTCCAGCACTTAGATTCTCGGTGACACCACAGTCTGGTGTTTCCTCTACAACATCTCCTATAAAATGTGACTATTGTGGTTAAGGAACGCTATACCAAAGAACACTGTTAGAAACTCCATGGCCATCCTGCTGATGCTTCTAGTAAGAGTCGTGGTAAAGGACGCAGCAACTCCAATCAGGCCAACCACACTGACCCATTTGACTCAGCACCACCTGCTTCTCTCTTCTTTAAGGAGCTACTTCCATTCTGACGCCTTCTAACCAGAATAGAGTCTCCTCAACCTACATCTGCTACTACTGCTTCTGCTGTGGCTTCTGACCCTTCCAGTTTAGGTATTCCTTTGTGGATAGTACATCTAACTCCTCCCAGTGGATCATTAACTCTAGGGCATCAGGTCACATAGCGTGTTCTCTCCCACTTTTTTCCCAGTAGACTCCCTGCTCTGGTAAAGGTAGGTTCAGTTAGCAAATGGGACCCATTCCCCAAACTCTGGAGAGGGTTCTGTTTGTTGCTCTCCTACTTTATCACATTCCTCAGTTCTGCATGTTCCTTCTTTTCTTACTAACTTGTTGTCCATTAGTAGTATTACCTCTAATCTTAATTGCAAAGTCATTTTATTTTATTATTATTATTATTATTGTGTTTTTCAGGTTTTGGTGATAGGCGCAACGATTGGCTTTGATAGAGTGCGTGGTGGTCTATATTTGCCAGATGATGGATCTTCTTCGGTCTCTAGTCAAGCTCTTCAGACTTCTTCATCGTCTCCTTCTGAGTTTTTGAGTTACTACAATGGCTCTAACGTTTGGGGCATCTACCTTTAGGAACTTTAGCTAGGATTTTTTCATCTTTTAAAAATTACAATTCGAGTCATTTCTTTTGTGAGGCATGTGTTTTGGCCAAGCAAACTCGAATAAGTTGACCTGTTTCTAATATTAAAAGTGAAACTTTGTTTTCTTTAGTACATTCTAATATCTGGGGTCCTTCCCGCTCTTTGTCTGTCGATGGCTTTCGATGGTTTGTCACTTTTTTTTATCGTTACTCACGGACCACATGGGTATATATTATGCGGCACAAATGGGAAATATTCCAGTTTTTTCATAACTTTCACTGCATGGTGCAGACTCAATATGGGTCCACTCTTATGATTTGTGTCAACACCACAATTATCACTTTAAGTGTTTTTTTTTCTCATGAAACTAATTCTTTGAATAGGTTAGAAATGTAAACAATAGGATGTGCACAAAAAGTCAAACAAAAAAAAAATTCCAGTTTGGGGATCAAAACCAAGTTTTCCACCATTGCAGGCAAATTTCCCTGGTTTCCTCGAAATTTTGGTCTCAACCAGGGTCGAAACCCAATATGTTGAACCTTACCTGTTGTTGATGCCCTCCCGCTAGCTGACCCTACTGTCAGTGAGTTAGAAATAAGGACTACGGTTAGAGATGAGGGAAGAAGAGAGAAGAGAGAAGAGAGAAAGGAAGGAGCGAAGATGGGAGAAGGGGAAACGAGCATTTCTTGGTCTTTCCACTTATATTAAGTTCAACTAGAACTTTTGGGAAATTACATCAGACGTCCCTAGGGACTCAAGGATTAAAGTATCGATATCGGTCGCCGTATCGGTCGGTCAAAATTAAGATACGTATCGGAGGGTATCATATCATATCGGAGATACGCTAAAGATATGCACATAAATAGATAGGAAACACATTTTTATATACTTTTGCATAAAAAAACAGTTAAAAAAAGCTATATATAACATGTAGAATGCATAAATACTCAAGTAGAGGGTATCGTATTGATAGACAAATATATTGAGTTGAAAATGTTCAAAATGATGAGGTTTGAGTTTCTTACAGTTTTTTCTTTCCTCATTGCCATTGCCACTATGATGAGTGTCCTGAAGAGTGTCGTGGTGGTTCAAATCCTTGGCTAGGACCTTCTTCTTCAATAGGAGCAACTACGATGATATTCTGCACTTGTCGAATATAGGCACAATATTTACCCCAGTCGAAATATTTATGGTAGTTGGTCTCCCATTCATTGTAGAATCTTCTGTACTGCTCAGGAGTGGCCAATGTTGGTCCTGCATAAGTCCCATATCCATAGCCTGAAGAAGCACCTGAAGATATATGGTGTCCGTGTCCGTGTCTGTGTACGGATGAGGAATTAGTATAATCTGAACTTCTGTACTGTTCTGGATTGGCAAATGATTGTCCTGCATAAGTCCCATATCCATAGGCTGAAGATGCATCTGAAGATACATGGTGTCCATGTCCGGATGAGGAACCAGCAGGATCTGAACTAATACACATTGACTCCATGCTACTCATCAATGCATCAGTAGCACTCGGATTGTGGGATCGCCTACCCCTCCGACTATAAGACTTTGGTTGTGTGCGAGCACCATGATGACTATCTTGGGTTGCATGTGTAAATGCAGCCTCCTCTGTGAAATGTAGTGGTACCACCACCACTACCACCATCACCACCACTGCCGCCACCACCACCACCACCACCATCATCATCATCATTACCATCATCATCATCATCATAATCATCATCATCATCAGCAGCAGCAGCACCATCCTTGTCTTGATCATCATCATCACTATCTGGTTGAGTTACGCTATATGTAGCACCTGATCTCGTCCTCCTAATGTCGCCATCATTGGAGCTATCATCATCCTCTTCCATAGCTGATAGTGCTTGGGTTTCATCATCAACAATATTTTTAAAATCTTCATTTATATCTCTAATGAGGTCATCTATAAAGGGATCAGGTGTGGTTTCTCATCGATCTTCAGATAATTTGTCCAACACTAAAACATTTTCAGTCTCCTCAATCCATCCCCTAACTGGATCTTTCTCGTCGAGTATGTGGGTGATGTCAATTGGGTTGACATCAATATCATCCCTTGATTTCTCCAATTCTAAATATTTCATCTTCAATTTCATGTTGTAGTGCACATACACTAGCTTCTCCAGCTTCTCATAACACAGATGATTCCGAGGTTTGGTGTGTATCAATCCAAACGTACTCCAGTTACGTTCGCAACCACTTGAGGACGCCGTGCATGATAATATTTTCATTGCGATTGGCCTCAAGCTTGGGGCGCTCCATCCATAGTTCATCCACCAATCAGCTGTACAAAGATAATTGCAACATTAGGAGTTTGAAATAAATTTGAAATACAAGGATAGCTGATTAAGCCTAAATTACCAGGGCGTTGTGTTCCTCTAGCACAGATAGTTAAATGATCAGCAAACCTTTGAGTGGCCTCTCGGAAGTACTTCACCTATACATGTATTAACATATTAATATGCCACTCAATGTATTAAATATTAATCAATGATTCAATATGTAAGTTTAGTAGACTACTAATCTCTTCAACTGCATCTTTGGCCGAATCAATATTAGGAGCTAACTTGTTGATAACATCTTTCAAAGATTCCATCAAATCTTTCCTAAACCTTGAATTGTTCTTGTAGTGCAGATCTGGATTCAAATAATAGGTTGCACATTGACATTGTTACATATCACTTATTGTTAACGATTAAATATATTAAATTACTAATAAAGTAACTTATAAATTTAATTGAGAAAATACCTACCCGATGAATGTCTTGAACCAAATTATTTTCCCATCGACGATTTATAATCTTCAAAAATGCCTTAAATGACTTTGGGTTCTCCTCTTCTATCTTTTGTTTGACAACTTCCATACAATGCACTATATTTTCCATCGTCTGTGCCTTATCACCATCAACTACTTTAAGTATCACAAATAGTGGTTGCATAATCTTAGTAAATCGGTATATCCTTTCCCAAAACTTTGTTGAGGTGATTAGATCTTGAATAGTTTTTCCAATTTCTGTGGTTGCATATCTGCTACTGAACCACTCATTAGAGGTGAATGACTTAACTAGCCCTTCCCTCCGTTTTTGAATACTATCAAGTGCAATATAATTTGTTGCAAACCTTGTTGTTGCGGGCCTCACCAAGTCACCTTTTGTGTACTTTCTCATCAATGCCAACACCCAGCTGTGATTGTAGATGAAATTGGTGATCATCTTGGCATCAGAAATCAATGTCTGCACTTTGTTCATTTCACCAATGTCCTTGAACATCAAATCAATACAATGGACTGCACAAGATGTCCAATATAAGGTGGGATACTTCACCATAAGTAAAGTACCAGCCTTTTTGAAATTGGAGGCATTATCAGTCACAACCTGGACAACATAATCTGGCCCAACTTCCTAAACAACTTCATCCATTAATTTAAACAAATACATTGAGTCCTTGATATCTGAGGATGCGTTGAAAGACTTATGGAATATTGTTTTCCCATCACAATATATCAGAAAATTGATGATGGACATCCTCGTCGGTCCTCTCCACCCATCACACATGATGGTCACTCCATATTCAGGCCACTTGTATTGAGACTCTTCAATGTATTCATCCACCTCTTTCACAATAGTATCTAAGTATGGCCCTGCAATTTCATGGGGTGTGGGTGGCTTCACATTTTTCCCACATGTCTGAATCTCCTTGACCATAGCCTTGAAGTACGGATCTTTAGTTTTGTGAGGTGGAATCATAGAACTGTGGAACCACCTAGAGATTGCTTTCCCAATTTTCTTACTCAATGTTTTTGGTTGAAAAGCCTCTTCAATCCTTTGTTGCCCTTCATCATGATGTTTATATGGTGCATCTCTCTAATTTCTGGGCTCCTTTTCCCCTTACCTTTACCACTGGAGGCAAATTTGTCAAACATGCCCTTCACAGTGCCTCCAATATCTACACTTGGACGACTTCTAGAGCCAGAACCTTGTTCATAAATCATCAGGCCACCACGCCTAGGTCCTACAGATTGACTTCTTCTCAGCTGTTCTGCTATCCATTGTTTTTCTTTTGCTTCCTCCCTTGAAATA